>NC_081326.1:37481754-37782848 GCF_026419965.1 Kogia breviceps
TTAAAGCAATTGGTAGTAAAATGTAAGGTTTTTAAGCTAAGCAAAAATACCAGCATTGAAGGAAGATCAGGACAAGCAAATTTAATGACTTAATATTGCACACTATAAAATCATTCCACTTGAACAACTTTTAATTCATTATAATGCATATATACCAATTATGCCTGATTTATGAAGAGAAGTTCAGCAGCACTGGATCCTGATATATAACACCGGTTGCCATGGCATCCAGCCTTTACAAGGACATCTTAAGGATCACAATGATGGTGTCAAGGTGACAAGTGTGACCTTCCATGGATTTAATGATAGATAATAATACTGTCCCATCAAAGAAAACACCTCAGACTCAAGGTAGAGCATATATGTATATATGCAGCTTCTGATTTTATTAGAGATAGTTTAAAAGCAGCCAGAAGGAAATTGCATCACTTAGAAGCAAGTTTGTGTGTTTGTGTATATATACACACACATATACTTGCATATTCATATATCACATGCACATACCTTTAATTGACTATTACATTAGTCACCATATTCAATTAAAGGATGAACCTTTGGGGGGACAGAAGACTAGGTGAAACACAGGATTTTTCAGGCAGTGAAAGTATTCTGTATGATGCTGTAATGGTGGATACATGACATTATACATTTGCCAAAACCCATGGAACTATACAAATCAAAGCATGAAACAATGTAAATTATGGACTTTAGTCAATAATGGGTTGACATCAGTTCACTAATTCTAACATATGTACTTCACAAATAGAAGATAATAATGGGAGGATTCTGTGGGGGCGGGGGTGAATCGCTATACCACATACTCAAGTTTTTCTGAAAAATTTAAAACTGCCCTAAAACATAGTCTTCTTCGCAGTAATAATTCCTCCTAGAGGAACCACTAAAGAAAAAGCTCATAAATTTAGATGGTACAGTGAAGAAATAAGTGGTACTGCCAGGTGAGAAATGAAAAATATCTGTCTCACAAACTGGCCCTTTTCATTTCTCACTCCCCATCCCCTTTCTGGATTCCCAACATGCACATGCACACACACAGCGTCCTCATGCTGCCCTGTGCTTGACCAGAGGCTTCCACCATCGTCCTGACAGGAGTCCATCCGTATTCCAGACCTTGACTTGCCCATAAAAACATACCCACACTACTCTCCACTGTGACGACAGGGCAGCTGTCCTCACAGATATGATGCCAAAGGGGAGAAGGAAGTATTCCAACCACATCGTACAATTGTCGTGTAGACACTTGCATTCACTCCCGCCAGATAACGCCATGGTCCCACAGCTTGGCTTAGTCAAAGTTGCATGTCTTCAGCAGGCACCCAAGAAACAATTTTAATGGCAAGAAGAACATCTTTCAGATTCCTAGGTCTGGAAAGGGGATATTTTGAAACATGTGAGCCATTCGATGGCTTCAAACCCACCACCACTATCTCAAGAGCTGCTCTCTTTCCCTGTCAGTAGAAAAGGAAGGAAAGTCTACCTTCTGCACCAAGCCAAGTACATGTCAATGAAGCTCATCACATGAAGGGAAGAAAGTTCCTCTACATATGTGGTTATTTCATTAATAACCTGCTTTCATCCTGCTTTCGTCACTGTCACTCCTCTTCTGGTTTTGCAAAACATTCTCACATGTTCCTCCAGGCGGTTCTGTTTTGGTCTCTGCCCAGGGATAGTTCTTGGGACTGCTGGGACTGTGGAGACAGAAGCAGGAGAAAGTTTGGTGTCAAAGACGGAAGAAGAGAAGAAAATTGTAGCTATTCATGAGTTAATAAATTGCTCCACATACTTCCTGTAAGGCCCTCCTACCTACCCTTTAAAAAAGATTCTCCTCCTGGATATTTTCCTCCTGTCCACATTTCCTCTCCCCTTGAGTACCCGACGACTATTTCTGAACTTTATAGGAAGAATCAACCCCAGTGCTGCCCGGTATTCTATTCCACTTCAGCAAGGAGGCCTGGGAACCAAAATCCCTGAAAGAATGATCTTCTGTCTACGATTATTGTTATAAGTGTTCCTCTGGAACTCACTACTGGCCGTATGGTCTTTAGTTTTATTTGAGAACCTTCTTGGCTTGTTTTCTATTAAAGGCAAAGCAGGCAGAGAGCATAGTAAATGAAAAGATATTTCCAGCCAGGTTCTCAGTGAGATTTACTTTTCAGTAAATAAAGTACCGCTGGGAACAAACTGCACATCCTTTGAGATGTATTACTATAGTTCCTGTCATATCTGTCAATTCAGGAAAAGAGACAATTTGCTAAGTATCCTGTTTCCCTGGAAATTAATTCTTCTGTGAACTGCTTCAACTGCTTTGTCCTTTTACTTCCTAGATCAAATATAGACTCTTGGCTTCCTCTTCAGAGCCACCCAACACTTCAGCTCCCTCTCAGAGGCTCTCTTGCCCTCTTGACAAGCTGTGCTGTGGCCAGCCCATCAGCCGCTTTCTGGCTTTCCTGCCTGTGCACGTGACAGCCTCAGACTCATTGAAAATGTCAACTGCCTCATCCATTAACTGACTGCCTCCCAGAAGAAGACCCAAACTGATTAAACCAAAATGTTTATGCTTTCCCAGAACACCCCACTAGCTCCTTCTTTGGGGCCTTAATAGCAAGCAGATTGTTGTCCTTCTTCTTTCCTTAAAATAGTCTCCCATATTCAAAAGGTATTAACAATTTGAACCATCAGTTCCTACCTGCCCCAGTTCTGCCCTCCAGCAAGTACTAAAGTCAGCAGATTTAGTCTTCCCTGGTGCCCAGTGTTGGAGTTTGGGATTGGTAAGGAGCCATCTTTCCCTTTCTGGGCTCTTAACCATTTGAGAGCGGACATGAGCAGCCAGAGAGGAATCAGAATCCCTGATTTATTGTTTTGAAAGCTGGATTGGAGAATGTGGCAAGGCTTCTGTCCTCCCTCCTGAAAATTGGGTCCTAACTGCCCCTGACTCAAGCAGCCTGTGGCCAGGGGAGAAGCTGAAGCCAAGCAAGCAGAGATCTGGTCAGGCCTGGTAGGAATGTGTACTTCTTGGTCTGTTTACCACTGGAGAGTGGAGACACAGTCTTCCATGATGACGGGGCTCCATCAGGTCGAGAAGATCAAAAAAAGAGAAGCAGGTGCTAAATACTTCATCCATTAGCTGATCCTGTCCTAGAAATTATACTGTAGAAACAAAAAGTCTCAAAGTCTCAGGGGCTTACAGACATCAAGGATTATTTCTTGCTCGTGTATGTTACGCGGCCATGTGCACCTCAGCTCCACACCATCTTAACTCTAGGACCAAATTAATTCATCTGGGCCATTGCCAGCCAGATGGCAGAGGAGAAAGACATATAGCAAATCCCATCCTGGTATTTAAAGCTGCTGCTTAGAAGTGATCCATTACACTTCTATGTATTAATAGTAAAGAATCTGGCTTTGCCCAAAGAGCCATCTCAACTTTGCTCCCAGCTTCTGGGAGATAATCTACGTCCTGCCTCATAGCAATGTCTTCATTTAGGCCAAGGGCTGGTTATATGAACCTTAAGGGGGCCAGCAACACCTGATGGTCTTAAGGTGAGGGGTGGCCATGCCAGAAAAACCAACCATGGGACTTAGGAGAGGTGTTTTCAGTCAACCACCTTGGCAATTAATCAATAAATCATGCCTATGTAATGGAGCCCCAATAAAAACTCTGAAGACAAAGCTCAGGTGAAACTTCCCTGATTGGCAATACACCATGCATATGGTTTCACACTGATGCTGGGAGGGTGACACATCCCGAGCACAGTGGAACCCTTCCAGACTCTGCTCTATGCATGGCTTCCTTTGGCTGACTTTTCATCTGTATATGTTTCTTATAAGAAACTGTAACCATGAAAACAATAGCTTTCCTGGAGTTCTGTGAGTCTTTATAGCAAATATGAAAACTGAGAATGGTGTGGGGAACCTCTGAACTTGCATTAGGTGTCAGAAGTGAGGGTCGTCTTATGTGGACTCTCCCACTAACCTTGTAGTTGGTATCAGAATTTTTAAGCAGAACTGGCAGCCTGGAGGACTGTGCCCTCAAACTTTCAGTTTGGCTAACTCTGAGTAACTTCCATTCACATTTCTTCAGCCAGAGCAAATACTAGACCACGCTGTCTGAATTCATTGAGGCAGGGATGTATGGTCCTCCCACAAGAAGGAAGGATCTACCACAGTATTTCAGGTAAAGAATTATAAAGTCTTGAACTGAAGTGGCACCAGAGTGATGACAAGAAAAGACTAGATATTATGAAACAAAATCAAAATCAAGAAGATTTTGTGGTTGATTGGATGTAAGAGTAATGAAGTTAAAAGAAGAGAGAATCATTTCCACAGTTGTGGATGTTGGTGATACCATTCACTGAGAAGAACTGGATTGGAGATAAAAGGATTAATATTTAACATGTTAAATTTGAGGATCATTCAGGAAGAGGTGTTTGGTTAGATTGTATTGACCTAGAACTCAACAGAGGGATGATAGCTAGAGATAAGGATTTAGAATACATATCTGAATAGGGAGTAGTTGAGTGAATGAGATCACTAAAGGTATCTAGAATATAAAATGGGGAGGGCTGAGGATGGAATCCCAGGGCAATGCTTTCCAACCTTTTTTCATGTCAGGACACATAGACATTTGTGCAGCTCACTGGGTTAAAAAGACAAGGCAGATCAAGTCTGCAGGCAACCAGCCTGTAGGCTCTAGCCACTTCAAGGACTGAGGGGATCACTATCCATGATGATAGGGAAGCTCAGCCCTACAGAATAAATACATTTAGGTAACTGGAAAAGGACAAAGGAAAACTGAGGAAGGAAGGAAATTGGAATAATTGCCATCATGGAGGCCGGGAGAGGGAAGAGTTGTTAAAAGGAATTTCAGAGAGGTTGCATAAAATGAAAACTGAGAAGTATGAGCCAGTTTTGGCAAAGAGTAAGTCAATGATGAACTGAGAGAAAGGGGTTTTGTGGAGAGGTGGTGTAGAATCAAGAGTAGAGTGAGATGGAGGATAAAAGTGATAGAAAAAGATAAAACATGAGTAGAGATAACTCTAAGGCTGGGCTATGGATGAGAAGAAAGACATTGTTGACAGCTAGAGTTTGTCATCAAGTGTAGGGGGAGTTTTTTTAAGATGGGCAAGACTTGAGCATTTCCAAAAGGTGAAGACGAAGTACCAGCAGAAGAGGAGAAGTTCACAGTGAGGAAAGAGAGAGGGCAGTGATTTGTAAACAAGGATATTCAGAGGATGGGACCCAGAGCTCATATTAAGAGGAGGAAGGACAAAGTTTGACCTGAAGAATAAAGAAAGGAGGATTCATTAGAGCAGATATTGTTGAGCCATTGGTGCTGGGTGGCAGGCATGTTCAAATTTTTTCTGTCTGAAGTAGAAATGTCTGCCACCTGCACAGTATGAAAGCCATGAGGCAGGAGTTCAGAAAATACTATAAGCAAAGGTGCACGTGGTGCTTCTGGGTGGTGTTCCATTAAACTTGGAGTGTACGAAACCTTGTACCTTCTGTGTGTCTATATCCAAGTGAAGTAAAAAGGACTTACTCTCAGAAAATTAATTAGCCTCCAAAAAAAAAGTCTGTCTTTTTTCGCTCCATCACAAGACAATCCTCTGATTCATTGTCTTCCTACCTCAATCCATTCCAAATAAATTGTCCTTCTTTTTGTTACTTTAATATAATAAGCATGTTCCTGACTCAGGGCCTTTACATAAGCGATTCTTTCTGTGTAGAAGCTTCTCTGTCCAGCTATTGGTATGACATCCTCTCAATTGTTTGTATCTCTACTAAAACCTCATCTTATTTTAGAAGATTTCCTGTTCAATTATTTAAATAATACCCTTTCCTCTCTTTATTCCTATCCTGTTTTATATTTATTTGTAAGGTTTATCCTCACTGACGTGTTTTTCATTTAACTGTTTGCTTAATGTCTGTTCCTTCCTCCAACCCTGACCTTCGAGACAAGGACATAGTCTGTTTTGTAACATGCTATACACCAGTGCCTAGAAGCGTGCCTGGCAAATTCATGGCATAAACATTTACTAATCGAATTCCTTCTCCTTTCTACTTAGTGTCTTCTTTAGTGAAGTTGCTTCCCCCTTTCCGGTGTCCGTGTCTTTTAACTTCCCTATCTTTCCATCAGATAAGGAAATGATCTGCTGTTAGATAATTGTACCATAATTGCTTGATTACTCTTCAGTGTGATGATTTTTGGTCAATGTATTTCCTTAGATATCAGTTTACAATTCAAATTTTTATTTCTAATTGTGTAATAAAATGCTTTTTCCATATTAAAATGAATTTCAGCATCATAAGCAAATATTCAGAAATATTTTTAAACATAGGCCTTTTAGGTTGGCTAAGGGATTGGGGAGACAATGGCGAAAGTCACTCTCTCTTAACTAATCCTGCCTTATTATATGCCATTTCAGATCCCTTTGGCTTACAGTCCCCTGTTCCAGCCAGCACTGCACCAACCAGCCCCACACGGGCTCCAAACAACTTCATGCAGGTCCAACCTGACAGAGCCTTGCCTCATGCCACACTGTTGGCCTCTCATCTCATGTTCAGGGCTTCCCTCTAGATGCTGGCAGGCCCTACTTGGCATCCAGGAATGCACAATCAGTCATTGAAAACAGTTTATAGTCTGGGGGGTAGAACTTTGGACAAAGAGAGATTGGAGTCAGTGGATAAATCCTTCCCCACCTTCGGTCTCTGCAGTGGAATTTTGCCTCAGGATGAATCACACCTGCGGTCTCACCCATATCTGATTTGGATGATATGTAGATGAGACTTTAGACAGTTGATGCCGGAATGAATTAAGACTTTGGAGCTGTTGAGATAAAATAAATGTGTTTTACATGCAAGAAGGTCACGGTGGGGGTGGCACAGAGAATGCTATGGACTGAATTGTGTCCCCCTAGAACTCATGTTGACACTCAAACTCTCAATGTGACTGTCTTTGGAGATAGGGCCTGTAAGGAGGTAATTAAGGTTAAATAAGGTCAGAAGGGTGGAGTCCTAATCCCATCGGACTAGTGTCATTATAAGAGGAAGAGGCACCAGAGTTTTCCCTCTGCCATGTGAGGGCACAGCAAGACAGCAGCCAAAGAACTCTCACTAGAATCCAATCCTTGTTGGCACCCTGATCTTGGACTTCCAGCATCCAGAACTATGAGAAAATAAATTTCTGTTGTCTATGCCACCCAGTCTATGGTATTTTGTTACAGCAGCCAAGCTGACTAATACAGCCCCCAAGCAAATTGTCCTAAAATGTACTTTATACAACTTCTTGTAAGACAGCCAGGAGATCAAGCAGTCAGTCTCATCTAGGCAACTAGTTTGATAACATACCTCATTGTATCTCTCACTGCTTCCCCACCTCACTCCCCTTGGTCCTCATTTCTTTTCTCTGTAATAACGCCTCCTATTAGCATCAGGCTAATAGGAAGTGAGGGGAAAGAGTTCTAGGCACAAAGACATCAAGTGCAAAGGTCCTGAAGCAAGACATTGTTTCATGTTCACAGAAGCACTGAGATACCAGTATGGCTAGAGGGAGTCAGCAGGATAGAAAATATCAGGAAATGAGGTCAGTGAGTTATCAGAGAACCAGATCATGTAGGCTCTGTTGGAGAACCTTGCAGGTCAATGTAAGGATTTTGGATTTTGCTGTGAGATGGCACCTTTGGAAGATGTTGAACATTTGAGTGACAGGACCTGACTTGGGATTTCCCAAAAATATTTAAAAGGATCACTTTGAGATCTGTGATGAGAAGGGGAGACAAGGGTAAAAGCAGGGACACCAGTTAGGGCAGGGACTGGTGCTGTGATCTAGACAAGAGATGTTGGTTTGAGCCAAAATAACAGAGTGGAAATGTTTTGTTTTTTTTTAAATAGTGTTCATATTCTGAATTTATTTTCAAGAAGGAACCATCAGGATTTCAGGAAGATCACATCTTCCTTTCTCACCATGGAATTCCCAATGCCTAGAATAGGTAAGTGATCCATCCAAACCAGGCACTTCTCTGAGCAATCTAGAATCTTGAATGGGATCAATATCAGCCTTACCAGGTCATGTTGTCTTTCTGAAAATCCAGGCAACTTTTGTTCGTATCTGGCATTCTGCCATCTCCCTTACATTTTCTTTAATTTCTCTTGGACTACTGGCAGCAAATCTGAGAAAATATCTAAACATCTGTAGGTTTACATGTTTACAAGAAAACATTTCTCTACATAATTCCTCTGCATTAACAAGAATTGAATTCCTTTTAAACATAGGTAATTTCATTCCATTTTCTTTATTTATCTTGAACTTCTGTTTACTCAATAGTATCTTTTACTTTTCCTGCTAGCACCGAGAATGGAAGCCACCTGCAACACTGCCTATAATTAATATGACTTTACTATTCACCTGTCTGCATTAATATGGCTTTAATATTCCATGAAAATTCTGCCAGGAAGTTTTCTAAGAAAATGAAGTTGCATTGTTTTTTGTTGCAGGAACATGCTGAAAATCCATTTCTACAAACAATGAACAACTCTACTACCCTCATCAGAGTTAATAGCTCCTTCCACAGAAATAGACCTCCCAACCAGACTCACAACATGATTGTTTATCCTTCAAAATCCACCTGGCCATCATTCCTAAACAATTACATTATGAATTTTGCCCCATCCCAATCAGGCCCCACTACTGAAAGAACTGTTCTTAACTCAGACCCCTAAAAACCTCATAAATATCCATTTTTGCCCTCTTTCCGGTAAAACAGTTGTTTTCCTTACTGCTTCATTTTATCAAATGTGTCTTTTAGTGTCTTTTCAGGAAATGTTAACAGTTGATGGATTTTTATTCCTTTTTAGAGAATATGGAAGCCTAATAGGACCATGTAATTTCTATTTCCCTCTATCATTTTAACATTAAATCCTCCAGTAATGAGACTATTTGTTCTCCCTTTTTTGCCTTTTGGGGGTCTTTTGTTCAATCTTAGTGCATTTAGGGCTTTTTAATCTTCCACACATTGTTTCTTCTTTCACTTCTAAGCCTTCATCTCCTCACCTTCCAATGAGAGAAAATACTGCCTGCATCACAAGAAAATGAGGAGATTAAGCAAGATACTATTTCAGAATATATTTTGCTATGCAAATATCAGGGACAAAGTCCACCTTCATTTTCCCATAGCTCTTTGCATTGATCTCTATTTTGGTACCTACATGTGGCTCTCTCTCTTTCACTACAAACCTTGAAAAAGTAAGAGTTGTTATCCTTGTATCTGTCTTAAAACTTTGCACAGTCACAGTATTTGATCTAAAGTTGGTTCTTTGCAACACAGGGCAGTAAGGAAGGAGGCCAGACTGGGCAAAGGAGAGGGCTGCAGAAAAAGGAATAGGCAGACGAGTGTTTAACAAGTTTTGACTAAACTTGGAGACCTGAAGGCAAGTGTGCAGGTGCTGAACCAAGGTTAGGATCAAAAGTTCAAGTGTGTAGATGGAGGCAAGTGGCACTAATTATCTTTTGGTGAGGAACATCCTTGTTATAGAGAGGCCAAGCCCCCACAGAGGGCAGATGTGTTCCTGAATTGCCCTACTATGGTCAGAGTCCATATTTCATTTTTATAGTTTCTTTTTCCTCCCAAGTAAGCTTTCCTTCTATGGTCTCTGGCTATAAAAACCATTAAGTCAACTCAAAAATTCTCTTTCCACCCTTACTACAGTGTCCTGCTCTATCCAAAATTTTCTTCCTTTACCATTAGGAACCCCAAGATAACCAAGTCATTTTCTCAGAATATCCCACAATAGGTGATTGGAAAAGAAATCAGACTTACCCAGAACCACTGGAGAGCGAAAGGACAGTGTCTAAAAAGCAATTAATGGACAGGTGTCTACATAATATCTGAGCCTCTTCATTCTGTGAGAGGACATCCATTTACTCTGGCTCACGTTCAAACTGCTCTGGACAAGAAAATGTTCTGCGCTTTCCTTAAGGGGTATTATAGTACCCTCAGATCAGAAGAGCAAGATTCTGTAACCCAAAGATGCACATATTTTTAGAGGAATGCCATCTTTCCGTGAGCTGAGGCCCTCTCACTTTTATTTTTGAGCATTGTAAATAGTAAGAAGACTATGTTACCAAAAAAGGAGAGGAGGGAATTTTTTCTCACTCCCAAACACAAGAAATGTACTACAGAATTTGCCTTAAGTTCTTTTTAGTTGGGATGCTTTATTTAAATATATTATTTTGATATCAGGAACTAGCAGCAAAACTAATTATTTACTGATACGTTCATATACACAAACAAAAACACAAAAACACAAAACACCTTTCTAATGGATTTCTCAACAGTATTTCTAGTCAAGTGTCACAAATTCAGATGCTTCTAGGGATAAGGTAAAATGTTCAGTTATAGGGAATAGTAAAGACCATGGCAAACCTGACAGTACATGCCCTGCCTAAAAATATTCAAATTTATTTTTTTACCAGTACTATTTTTGCTAATTAAAGCTATCCCTGGCCATATTCAACTATGGGGGTCCACGTTTGTGATCTCTGCAAACAACTAACCTCTGTCAAGACTCCACATTCTATTTCTCTATCTCTGTTGATCTAAATAGACCATAAAACACTTCACTTTTGGTCTTACATGCAGCAAAACATTCTGGGAGACACGTCATCACAGTATGAATTCTAACTTTGGAATGTTCTCCAGTTGTGCTTCTAATATCAATAGCATTCTATTAGCTGGCCTCCAAATTATTATCTGGAGACATACTCAAGTTAATCAATTGGCTAATAACAATAATAAAAATAGGTAACTTTTATTATGTGCATATTACATGCTAAACATGAAATTGTTGCTCCCCCCATATTTAATAAATAATACATAGTCAGCAAAGGCAACATCTGATGTTTAAGCCACAATTCAACAGACTCATATTGTGAAAATACATACTGTATTGCATGGGCAACAATCACTATATCTATACAGTAGCCAGTTTAGACTTAGCTGATGAGTGTTTGTGAGAGAGAGAGAGAGAGACAGAGAGAGAGTATGCTACAATCTCCAGGTAATTTTATCTTCCAGTGTGTGAATATGTGTTTGAACAAACAGCTGACTGGCATGTAGCTTTACCCACTACACGTTCAGCTCTCGCTATCATCTAGGATCTCTCAAGGGGCTTTGCAAAGACATTAAAATCATATTATTTTTATGTTAACTTAATATTTTAAAAGTATTTCTAAATTTAATAAAATAACGAATGTAAGTTATTTTTCCCTTAAGGAATGATTCTAATTATGTGATAACATGTAGCTCTGACAAGTCAGAAGTGAGGCAGAAGACTAAAGTGTTAGCACTGCCATGGAAGTTAGTCCAGGCTGCAATGTTCCTATTAGTAAGGATTAATTATTTGAAATAAACATGCTGAGTAACAAGCAGATACAAGGTTGTGAGGTCAGGAAGTTTTTACTAAGGGCCTAGAATTCCTTTTAAAATTCTAGGAAGAAAGTGTGAATATGAGTATAAAAATTCACCTTTTAGAGCAAGAGTGGGAAAACTTTTCCTGTAAAGGACAGACAGTAAATATTTTAGGCATTTCAGGCCATACAGTCTCCATCTCAATTACTCGACTCTGCCCTTGTAATAGGAAAGAAGCCACAGGACAACAGCCAGAGACAACGTGTAAATGCATGGGCATGGTTGTGTTCCAAAACAAGTTTAAGGATGCTGAAATTTGAACTTCATAAATTTTAATGTGTCACAAAACATTATTTTTCCTTTGATATTTTACAATCATTTAAATATATAATAACATTCTTAGCTCATGGACTATCCACAAACATGCAGGAGGACAAATCTGGTCCACAGGCTGTAGTTTCCTGTGTTAACAATCCTAAAACCTAAACTTAGAAAGGGGGATTGAATGAGATCACCTATGGATTAAGAAATTCAAGGAAGAGACAATTAAGTTACTATGGCTTCATAGTTTCCCCTCCCAGCATCATTTCATATTAACTTCCCAGCACGACTGAAGGAGAGAGGGGCCACCACCCTCCTTTCTATGCAAGGCACTTCCGATTAACCATTGGAGCTGTCAGAAACCCTCTCCATCCGGATCTTATTCATATCTTCTTTCTCATATAAGAAGGCTAAAGTGTGACCTAGGGTTTATCCAGTTTAATTGTAAAGTTAGACAAGTATTTTTTTTAAAACATCTTTATTGGAGTATAATTACTTTACATTGGTGTGTTAGTTTCTGCTTTTTAACAAAGTGAATCAGCTATCCATATACATGTATCCCCATATCACTTCCCTCTTGCTTCTCCCTCCCTCACATCCTCCCTATCCCACCCCTCTAGGTGGTCACAAAGCACCGAGCTGATCTCCCTGTGCTATGCGGCTCCTTCCCACTAGATATCGGTTTTACATTTGGTAATGTATATATGTCCATGCCACTCTCTCACTTTGTCCCAGCTTACCCTTCCCCCTCCCTATGTCCTCAAGTCCATTCTCTAGTAGGTCTGAGTCTTTATTCCCTTCCTGCCCCTAGGTTCTTCATGACCATTTATTATTTTTTTTTAGATTCCATATATATGTGTTAGCATACAGTATTTGTTTTTCTTTTTCTGACTTACTTCACTCTGTATGACAGACTCTAGGTCCATCCACCTCACTACAAGTAACTCAATTTCGTTTCTTCTTATAGCTGAGTAATATTCCATTGTATATATGTGTCACATCTTTTTTTTTTAACATCTTTATTAGAGTATAACTGTTTTACAATGGGTGTTAGTTTCTCCTTTACAACAAAGTGCATCAGTTATACATATACATATGTTCCCATATCTCTTCCCTCTTGAGTCACCCTCCCTCCCACCCTCCCTATCCCACCCCTCTAGGTGGTCACAAAGCACAGAGGTGATCTCCCTGTGCTATGCGGCAGCTTCCCACTAGCTATCTAATTTACATTGGGTAGTGTATATATGTCCATGACACTCTCTCAGTTGGTCACAGCTTACCCTTCCCCCTCCCCATATCCTCAAGTCCATGCTCTAGTAGGTCTGTGTTTTATTCCCATACTATCACTAATCTCTTCATTACATTTTTTTTCTTAGAGTCCATATATATGTGTTAGCATACGGTATTTGTTTTTCTCCTTCTGACTTACTTCACTCTGTATGACAGACTCCAGGTCTATCTACCTCATTACAAATAACTCAGTTTCATTTCCTTTCATGGCTGAGTAATATTCCATTGTATAAATGTGCCACATCTTCGTTATCCATTCATCTGTTGATGGACACTTAGGTTGCTTCCATGTCCTGGCTATCGTAAATAGAGCTGCAATAAACATTTTGGTACATGACTCTTTTTGAACTATGGTTTTCTCAGGGTATATGCCCAGTAGTGGGATTGCAGGGTCGTATGGTAGTTCTATTTGTAGTTTTTTAAGGAACCTCCATACTGTTCTCCATAGTGGCTGTATCAATTTACATTCCCACCAGCAGTGCAAGAGTGTTCCCTTTTCTCCACACTCTCTCCAGCATTTATTGTTTCTAGAGTTTTTGATGATGGCCAATCTGACCGGTGTGAGATGATATCTCATTGTAGTTTTGATTTGCATTTCTCTAATGATTAATGATGTTGAGCATTCTTTCATGTGTTTGTTGGCAATCTTCTTTGGAGAAATGTCTATTTAGTTCTTCTGCCCATTTTTGGATTGGGTTGTTTGGTTTTTTGTTATTGAGCTGCATGAGTTGCTTATAAATTTTGGAGAGTAATCCTTTGTCAGTTGCTTCATTTGCAAATATTTTCTCCCATTCCAAGGGTTGTCTTTTGGTCTTGTTTATGGTTTCCTTTGCTGTGCAAAGGCTTTTAACTTTCATTAGGTCCCATTTGTATATATTTTTTTTTATTTCCATTTCTCTAGGAGATGGGTCAAAAAGGATCTTGCTGTGGTTTATGTCATAGAGTGTTTTGCCTATGTTTTCCTCTAAGAGTTTGATAGTGTCTGGCCTTACATTTAGGTCTTTAACCCATTTTGAGTTTATTTTTGTGTATGGTGTGAGGGAGTGTTCTAATTTCATACTTTTACAGGTAGCTGTCCAGTTTTCCCAGCACCACTTATTGAAGAGGCTGTCTTTTCTCCACTATATATCCTCCCCTCCTTTATCAAAGATAAGGTGACCATATGTGTGTGGGTTTATCTCTGGGCTTTCTATCCTGTTCCATTGATCTATATTTCTGTTTTTGTGCCAGTATTATATTGTCTTGATTACTGTGGCCTTGTAGTATAGTCTGAAGTCAGGGAGCCTAATTCCTCCAGCTCCATTTCTCATTCTCAAGATTGCTTTGGCTATTCGGGGTCTTTTGTGTTTCCATACAAATTGTGAAATTTTTTGTTCTAGTTCTGTAAAAAATGCCAGTGGTAATTTGATAGGGATTGCATTGAATCTGTAAATTGCTTTGGGTAGTAGAGTCATTTTCACAATGTTGATTCTTCCAATCCAAGAACATGGTATATTTCTCCACCTATTTGTATCATCTTTAATTTCTTTCATCAGTGTCTTACAGTTTTCTGCATACAAGTCTTTTGTCTCCTTAGGTAGGTTTATTCCTAGATATTTTATTCTTTTTGTTGCAATGGTAAATGGGAGTGTTTTCTTAATTTCATTCTCAGATTTTTCATCATTAGTGTATAAGAATGCCAGAGATTTCTGTGCATTAATTTTGTATCCTGCTACTTTAACAAATTCATTGATTAGATCTAGTAGTTTTCTGGTAGCATCTTTAGGGTTCTCTATGTATAGTATCATGTCATCTGCCAACAGTGACAGCTTTACTTCTTCTTTTCCTATTTGGATTCCTTTTATTTCTTTTTTTTTCTCTGATTGCTGTGGCTAGAACTTCCAAAACTATGTTGAATAAGAGTGGTGAGAGTGGGCAACCTTGTCTTTTTCCTGATCTTAGTGGAAATGGTTTCAGTTTTTCACCATTGAGGATGATGTTGGCTGTGGGTTTGTCATATATGGCCTTTGTTATGTTGAGGAAAGTTCCCTGTATGCCTACTTTCTGCAGGGTTTTTATCATAAATGGGTGTTGAATTTTGTCAAAAGCTTTCTCTGCATCTATTGAGATGATCATATGGTTTTTCTCCTTCAGTTTGTTGATATGGTGTATCACGTTGATTGATTTGCGTATATTGAAGAATCCTTGCATTCCTGGAATAAACCCCACTTGATCATGTGTATGATCCTTTTAATGTGTTGTTGGATTCTGTTGACTAGTATTTTGTTGAGCATTTTTGCATCTATGTTCATCAGTGATATTGGCCTATAGTTTTCTTTCTTTGTAACATCTTTGTCTGGTTTTGGTATCAGGGTGATGGTGGCCTCATAGAATGAGTTTGGGAGTGTTCCTCCCTCTGCTATCTTTTGGAAGAGTTTGAGAAGGATAGGTGTTAGCTCTTCTCTAAATGTTTGATAGAATTCGCCTGTGAAGCCATCTGGTCCTGGGCTTTTGTTTGTTGGAAGATTTTTAATCACAGTTTCAATTTCAATGCTTGTGATTTGTCTGTTCATATTTTCTATTTCTTCCTGGTTCAGTCTTGGCAGCTTGTGCATTTCTAAGAATTTGTCCATTTCTTCCAGGTTGTCCATTTTATTGGCATACAGTTGCTTGTAGTAATCTCTAATAATCTTTTGTATTTCTGCAGTGTCAGTTGTTACATCTCCTTTTTCATTTCTAATGCTATTGATTTGAGTCTTCTCCCTTTTATTCTTGATGAGTCTGGCTAATGGTTTATCAATTTTATTTATCTTCTCAAAGAACCAGCTTTTAGTTTTATTGATCTTTGCTATTGTTTCCTTCACTTCTTTTTCATTTATTTCTGATCTGATCTTTATGATTTCTTTCCTTCTGCTAAATTTGGGGGTTTTTTGTTCTTCTTTCTCTAATTGCTTTAGGTGCAAAGTTAGGTTGTTTATTCGAGATGTTTCCCGTTTCTTAAGGTATGATTGTATTGCGATAAACTTCCCTCTTAGAACTGCTTTTGCTGTATCCCATAGGTTTTGGGTCATTGTGTCTCCATTGTCATTTGTTTCTAAGTATTTTTTGATTTCCTCTTTGATTTCTTCAGTGATCACTTCATTATTAAGTAGTGTATTGTTTAGCCTCCATGTGTTTGTATTTTTTACAGATCTTTTCCTGTAATTGATATCTAGTCTCATAGTGTTGTGGTCACAAAAGATACTTGATATGATTTCAATTTTTTTAAATTTTCCAAGGCTAGATTTGTGACCCAATATATGATCTATCCTGGAGAATGTTCCATGAGCACTTGAGAAAAATGTGTAGTCTGTTGTTCTGGGATGGAATGTCCTATAAATATCAATTAAGTCCATCTTGTGTAATGTATCATTTAAAGCTTGTGTTTCCTTATTTATTTTCATTTTGGATGATCTGTCCATTGGTGAAAGTGGGGTGTTAAAGTCCCCTACTATGATTGTGTTACTGTCGATTTCCCTTTTTATGGCTGTTAGTATTTGCCTTATGTATTGAGGTGCTCCTATGTTGGGTGCATAAATATTTACAATTATTATGTCTTCTTCATGGATCGATCCCTTGATCATTATGTAGTGTCCTTCTTTGTCTCTTGTAATGGTTTTTATTTTAAAGTCTATTTTGTTTGATATGAGAATTGCTACTCCAGCTTTCTTCTGATTTCCATTTGCATGGAATATCTTTTTCCATCCCCTCACTTTCAGTCTGTATGTGTCCCTAGGTCTTAAGTGGGTCTCTTGTAGACAGCATATATATGGGTCTTGTTTTTGTGTCCATTCAGCCAGTCTCTGTCTGTTGGTGTGAGCATTTAGTCCATTTACATTTAAGGTAATTATTCCTATTACCATTTACTTAATTGTTTCGGGTTTTTCCTGTAGGTCTTTTCCTTCTCTTGTGTTTCTTGCCTAGAGAAGTTCCTTTAGCATTAGTTGTAAAGCTGGTTTGGTGGTGCTGAACTCTCTCAGCTTTTGCTTATCTGTAAAGGTCTTAATTTCTCCATCAAATCTGAATGAGATCCTTGCTGGGTAGAGTAATCTTGGTTGTAGGTTTTTTTTCCTTCATCACTTTAAATATGTCCTGCCACTCCCTTCTGGCTTGTAGAGTTTCTGCTGAAAGATCAGATATTAACCTTATGGGGATTCCCTTGTGTGATATTTGTTGTTTTTCCCTTGCTGCTTTTAATATGTTTTCTTTGTATTTAATTTTTGACAGTTTGATTATTATGTGTCTTGGCATGTTTATCCTTGGGTTTATCCTGTATGGGACTCTCTGTGCTTCCTGGACTTGATTGACTATTTCCTTTCCTATATTAGGGAAGTTTTCAACTATAATCTCTTCAAATATTTTCTCAGTCCCTTTCTTTTTCTCTTCTCCTTCTGGGACCCCTATAATTCGAATGTTGGTACATTTAATGTTGTCCCACAGGTCTCTGAGACTGTCCTCAGTTCTTTTCATTCTTTTTCCTTTATTCTGCTCTGCAGTAGTTATTTCCACTATTTTATCTTCCAGGTCACTTATCGATCCTTCTGCCTCAGTTATTCTGCTATTGATCCCATCTAGAGTATTTTTCATTTCATTTATTGTGTTGCTCATCGTTGCTTGCTTCCTCTTTATTTCTTCTAGTCCTTGTTAACTCTTTCTTGCAATTTGTCTGTTCTATTTCCAAGATTTTGAATCATCTTTACTAGCATTATTCTGAATTCTTTTTCAGGTAAACTGCCTATTTCCTCTTCATTTGTTAGGTCTGGTGTGTTTTTATCTTGCTCCTTCATCTGCTGTGTGTTTTTCTGTCTTCTCATTTTGCTTATCTTACTGTATTTGGGGTCTCCTTTTTGCAGGCTACAGGTTCATAGTTCCCATTGTTTTTGGTGGCTGTCCCCAGTGGCTAAGGTTGGTTCAGTGGGTTGAGTAGGTTTCCTGGTTGGGGGAACTAGTGCCTCTGTTCTGGTGGATGAGGCTGGATCTTGTCTTTCTGGTGGGTAGGTCCACGTCTGGTGGTGTGTTTGGGGATGTTGGTAGCCTTATTATGATTTTAGGCAGCCTCTCTGCTAATGGATGGGGCTGTAGACCTGTCTTGTTCTTTGTTGGGCA
Source organism: Kogia breviceps (assembly GCF_026419965.1). Taxonomy (NCBI): domain Eukaryota; kingdom Metazoa; phylum Chordata; class Mammalia; order Artiodactyla; family Physeteridae; genus Kogia; species Kogia breviceps. The sequence goes on from NC_081326.1 coordinate 37,499,913, forward strand.
TAGGGTGTCCAGCACTGTTTGTTGCTGGTCCTTGAGTGAAGCTAGGTCTTGGTGTTGAGATGGAGATCTCTGGGAGATTTTCGCCCTTTGATATTGTGTGGAGCTGGGAGGTCTCTTGTGGACCAGTGTCCTGAGGTTGGTTCTCCCACCTCAGAGACACAGCCCTGATGCCTGGCTGGAGCACCAAGAGCCTTTAATCCACATGGCTCAAAATAAAAGGGAGAAAAAATAGAAAGGAAAGAAAGGAAGGAAGGAGGGAGGGAAGGAAGGAAGAAAGAAAGGAAGGGAGAAAGGAAAGAAGGAAGGAAGGAAGAAAGCAAGAAAGGAAGGAAGGAGGAGAGGAAGAAAGGGAGGAAGGAAGAGAGGATGGAAGGAATTAAGAAAGGAAGGAAGGAGGGAAGAAAGGAAGAAGGGGAGAAGACAGAATAAAGTGGGATAAAATATAGTTATTAAAATAAGAAATAATTATTAAGAAGAAAAATTTCTATTTAAAAAAAAGGGTTGGTCTAACCCTAGGAAAAATGGTGCAAGCAAAGCTATACAGACAAAATCTCACACAGCAGCACACACATACACACTCACAAAAACAAAAAAAGGGGAAAATAATAGTATATCTTGCTCCCAAAGTCCACCTCCTCAACTTGGGATATTTCGTTGTCTATTCGGGTTTTCCACAGATGCAGGGCACTTCAAGTTGATTGTGGAGCTTTAATCCTCTGCTTCTGAGGCTGCTGGGAGAGACCTCCCCCTGTCCTCTTTGTTTGCACAGCTCCTGGGATTCAGCTTTGGACTTGGCCCCGCCTCTGCGTGTAGGTCGTCCGAGGGCGTCTGCCCTTCGCTCAGACAGGACAGGGTTAAAGGAGCAGCTGATTTGGGGGCTCTGGCACAGGCCGGGGGGAGGGAGGGGCACGGATGCGGGGCGAGCCCGCGGCGGCAGAGGCCGGCGTGACGCTGCACCGGCCCAAGGCGCGCCGCGTGTTTTCCCGGGGAAGCTGTCCCTGGATCCCGGGACCCTGGCAGTGGCGGACTGCACGGGCTCCCAGGAGGGGCGGCGTGGAGAGTGACCTGTGCTTGCACACAGGCCTCTTGGTGATGGCAGCAGCATCCCTAGCGTCCCACACCCGTCTCTACTGTCCGTGACGACAGCCGCGGCTCGCGCCCGTTTCTGGAGCTCCTTTAAGCGGTGCGCTTAAACCCCTCTCCTCGCGCACCAGGAAGCAAAGAGGGAAGAAAAGGTCTCTTGCCTCTTCGGCAGCTCCAGACTTCAACCAGACTCCCTCCTGGCCAGCCGTGGTGCACTAACCCCTTCAGGTTGTTTTCACTCTGCCAACTCCAGACCTTTCCCTGGGATCTGACTGAAGCCCAAGCCTCAGCTACCGGCGCCTGCCCGCCCCGGCCGGTGGGCAGACAAGCCTCTCGGGCTGATGAGTGCCGGTCGGCACGGATCTTCTGCGGGAATCTCTCCGCTTTGCCCTCCGCACCCTGTTGCTGAGCTCTCCTCCGCGGCTCCAGAGCTTCCCCCTCCGCCACCCGCAGTCTCCGCCCGCGAAGGGGCTTCTAGTGTGTGGGAATCTTTCCTCTTTCACGGCTCCCTCCCCCTGGTGTAGGTCCCGTCCCTATTCTTTGTCTCTGTTTATTCTTTTTTCTTTTGCCCTAACAAGGTACGTGGGGGGGTTTCTTGCCTGAGGTCTGAGGTCTGAGGTCTTCTGCCAGCGTTCGGTGGGTGTTCTGTAGGAGAAGTTCCACATGTAGATGTATTTCTGATGTCTCTGTTTGGAGGAAGGTGATCTCCGCGTCTTACTCTTCCACCATCTTCTAGCCTCTCCTAGACAAGTATTTTTGAGGAATAATTAGCACTATGGGAAAAAATGCTCACAGTATGTTAAGTAAAATGATCAGAAAACCACACCATATACACAATATGATCTCAATCCTTAAAGGAGAGTTACTTTTTGTTGATAAATTTTGAAGGTGGTTTGCATTTAATGTAGATTGTTCTCGGACTTTTCAAAGGCTTAATTAATTATTTAAGAATAAAACATATGACGTTCTTTGTTTCCCTTCTAAATATCATCCAAACCCTTGGAGCTGATCTCCCTCCCGTGTGAGGCTTCCACTAACTCTGATTTGAATCTCCTGGCCTTAAATCCCAATCCTTAAACTTCATCTTCTGTCTGAAAATAGAAACTCGTAACAACAGCCACTGTAAATAACAGTTGTGGTTCTAAAGGCTGCTAGACTGTTCTAGGGAAGGGAGGCCTTGTTAAAGAGAGACTTTTAAAATCACTTTGCCCCTGTCTGTGAATGGCTTTATTATTTAGCTAAGTTACCTGGTAATTAACACAGATCGACCAATTAGGCTAACATTAGTGTCACCTGATGCTTGCTCTGAATCCTGGCTTTTCTGTTTAGTGCAAATTAAGCCTACTGATTAAATAAATTTGAATACCAATAGATAAAGCAGAGCAAGAATTGATTCAAAAAAATACTATATTCAGTGGATTTGTTAATGCCTCCTTCCCAAATTGACACAGACTCAAAAGGAAGGGGAGGGCATCAAATTTAGCTACCTATATGATAAAAAATTAGAGTAGGTTAGAATTTGCAGAACTGAAGTAAAACTAAGCAACACACTCTACTACTTAAAGGGCCCTAGTCCTACAGTCACTTCTTAGGCAATGTAAATATAATATAAACTAGACAGAGTTCAGATGCATTAGCTAGTTGCTTTTGCTATGCATTCATCTCACATGCCCTGTGTTCTTGGGATCAGGTGTCAGATAGCAGGGAGGGTCAGAGAGTAAACTGTGACAGTATAGCATGAGCTAGTATTTTGTTTTTTGGGTTTCTTTTGCGGTACGCGGGCCTCTCACTGTTGTGGCCTCTCCCGCTGCGGAGCACAGGCTCCGGACGCACAGGCTCAGCGGCCATGGCTCACGGGCCCAGCCGCGGGTGTGGGATCTTCCCGGACCGGGGCACGAACCCGTGTCCCCTGCATCGGCAGGCGGACTCTCAACCACTGTACCACCAGGGAAGCCCATAAGCTAGTTTTAAACATGTGACTAAAGTTCACTTGATGTGTCTTAGATTAAGGGTTTGGAGCTCTACGCTGATTTGTGTAGTCTGAGTAGAGTGCACAAAAGGAAATTTTAAACCAAAACTCTACCACGCTCTCTCTTGCATTTATCCTTTCTAGTATTAGAAACATCACACTTTTTACTTTGCTATAACCTACTAGCTCAATAGTCGGTCTCATAATTTTGGTCTTTCCTCTGCTCTCACCCAACCTCTGAATTACCAACACAGTTCTGATCATGTCAGTCCCCTGCTTCAAAATCCTTCATGGGCTCCCCTCTGCCAACTGAATATATTTTTATAATAAATTCAAGACTTTTTACAGTTGGCCCCAGCTTTTCCAGATTGTCTTCTACTATTCGTGTATGCATAGCCCAATCTTCAGTCTTTCTTAGAATATGCCTTGAGCTTTCATTCCATTCTCTTCCCTGTTGTGTTAGCCTATAATAACAATAAGTGATAATAATGGTAATAGCCATCATCTATTGAGTCTTTACTAGATCCACATAATTTTCTAACCACTTTACATACATTATCTCCTTTGATCCTCATAATGAGAAAGTCAAGCACCTTGCCCACAATCACCTACACAATTTTAAGGCATCTGAATCATATGCCTGTTTCCTTAACCACTTCATTATATTACCTCCTTCGCCTTTCTCTCTTCCAAATGTCCTTACCACCCACCTGCACATAACCACACACACACACACACACACACACACACGCACACGCACACACACACGTGCATGCTCACATAAATTCTACCCATTCTTCAAGACCCACTCCAAATGCTAGCTACCTCCTGCATAAAGTCTCTCCTGATCCCACCCCTCCTGCCTTAGATGTTCCGCCTCTTCCAAAGCTCCAGAATATGTATTTTCTGCCTAAGAATCCCTCAGGTTTCAACAGCTGGAGATATCAAAGTAAGATCATTTATTCTACAATAGCAAAATTATAATGACTCCAAAACCTGTCCCATGAATCACAGGAATTCTATTTTTCTACCAGTTTCCCTCCATATATAACTTCTGGGAACTTCGTAGAATGCTTACATGCTCCAAATCTATCTTGTGACCTCCCCCCATCACCCGTGTCCTGAATTACTATTATATCAGAACTCTCCTGGGGTCTCTTTTAGGTGTTTTCTCCTCCCGTAGTGATTTGTTTCAAGATTGGCCACCAATCCACTCTGTCGACTATCAACTCCCCACAAATAGACCACCGGAAAAACCTGATGATTGAGCAAAGCTAAGTTTATCAGATTTACCACAGCGGTGGAGAACAACACCATGACGATATCTTAGTAATGTCTCCAAGAGGGAGGCCAGAGAGGACGTTTATAGGATTCGGGGATGTGCTTTAAGGGGGAGCCTTTTAAGGCAGAGAATTATTGAGGTTAGACAAATTTTATTATATAGCAATTTTGGATTGATGAATAAGGCAACACGTCTTGAAGCAAATAGTGATAAACTATTATCTGATAAGTGAACTGTTGCCTAAATGAGCAATCTATCATCCTGATAGAACTCTTTGCCCATGTGACCAAACTCTTTGCCCAGGTAAAGTAATCTTTAAGAATTTTCCTGAAGCAAGAAGTAAAGTTATTTACTGGTTTACAGCTTTATCTTACTGAGGAAGAATTTCGGAGAACAATTAGGTCACGCTGACATAGGTGATCTCACTTCCAAACGTCTCTCCAATTCCTGATTCATTGCTAGACTCAGCTATGGTATATAACAAGACTTTTGGAGTTCTCATACGACTATGGAGGTACAGTGCAGAGAGCCCCACTTCCGCTCCTAATAGCAGTTACTCTTGGAGCTCACAGATCCTAAAGTCAACTAACTGCAGAGTCACTGTTGAACCCCCCAGAATAAAAGAATGAAAAGAATTCAAAGGTGCAAACTGAAGATTAATGGGCAAGGTAGCAGATCAGGTGGAAATTAAAGAGGAATCATTGATTTTTAGGGCATCAATCATGGGTTGCCATGATATTGTGTTGTTGAAAGCTTTGTTATTGTTTTTCCGTTTGAAGCTCTCTGGTAGCATTTCCCAAGCGAAGTCTTCAGGTTCACGTTATGTGGGAAGCCCTAACAGGCTGAAACAGGAGATTGAGGTCGAGTGATCTACTCAGCATGTAATGATTTTAGATCTCTTAACTGTATTCTGAGGCAATTCCCATACTCCTTTCTACCCCCAGCCCTGTGCATGTACCTCAGTGTGGTGCTTTTTGAATTTATCCACTGAAATATCCCTAATGACAGAGAGCAAACTTTTACCTTACTGCTGGTAATATTACTACTTCAGGGAAAAGAGCCATGTTTAAACTGGGGTTTCTAAAACCACCCCCGTGGCTGCTAAGTTTGAGAGACACAGCCTTACATTTATCAACTTATTTGTTATTACTCTGAAAGGTTAAGATGCTGTTATTATAGCTGCTGACATAATAACTGTCCCCCAAAGTGGACTCTGTAAGAACCTTCTTTATGAAAGAATGAATTTCCTCCCTGTATGGTTGAGGTTCAACATCAGCTTGTTTTTATTTTTAATTTTTATTTTACATTATCTCTCACTGCCATACACAGGCATGCACACACACACACACACACACACACACACACACACACACACACACACACACACACACACACACACCTTTCAGAATCTGTAGCCTCAGGTGAGCCAGGCTGACTGAAATATCCTCTAAATGAAACCTTCCCGTGGAGCAGGGCAAACAGGCATCCCCTTTTACCCTGTTCCTCCCAGCACTTCCTCAGGGGCTCACAGAGGTAAGCGGGGTGAGGACAGGAAGGATTAGGTGGAGGGAAAAGGGAATCGCAGACCTACTCTCCGGAGGCCATCAACTGAGACCCTCGAAAGCCCTCCAAACTGTTAAATCAGACCAGGCCTCATGTTTCTGGGTGTAACGAAGGCTGCAGAAGTAATAGAAACATACTTGCCACTGTCAACACTAATCTGTTAATAGGAAAGTTTGTGGCAAGCCTTGAGTAGCTCCTATCTGTGAGGAAACTGGTTTCCTACTTAGAGAAAATGGAGCTGTTATTCGTAAGCAGAGAGATGCCTATTGTGTGGGTAATTACAAGGAGGCCGGGCTGACCTGGCAATGAGGTGGTGTAGCTAAATACCTGAAGGCAAGAGAAGCCTGAAATGAAAGCAGAGGCCCCATCTGCCAGGCTGTAATGATTGTGCTATTTGGAGGCAGAAAGGTTTGTCTGAAGCAGCTGGTTTCTCTCCAAGTGACCTTTCAGCATTTCTGCTTTTGCCGTCTGACAGATGTGTCAACTCAATAATTTCAAAAGCCCCTGAGTAAATAACCAATTGTGAGCAAGGATGACCCAAAGCAATGACAAAATGGCTGCACATGGCGCATAATGGAGCATAATACCGAGGGACGGAATCAGGAACATTATCAGAAGGAAAAAACATTTTAGTCTTTATTTTTGACTAAATGGCTTTCCTACCCACACATCAGTTGTTTTTGAGTGCTGGGTAGGGGGAGGGGGGAGAATAGGGAAATGTGGATCGGACGGAAGGGCTTTGTAGCAGCTTTGCCCCTGGAAGGCTCACATCAGCTGGGCACGGGCCTCAGGTGGCACCGGGAATGGACCCCGCACTCGCACCCTCATGCAGCTGGCAGGAAGGACCGCAGCTAATTGGCACTGCGGCTGATGGGGGCTGTGGAGACACAACTGCAGTCAGATCAGGTCTGAGGATGCTTAAAGTCTTGCAAAGAGTTTTCACAGGCAAGGCAGGTGCTGTTATTTGGGAATGAAGCGGGCAGGGGGTACAGAAAGCCAAAGCTGAAAGGGTCCAGTGCAGCAGGAGCTGAGCAACATGGGAGCATGACTGCCCATGATTCTTCCTTCAGGGGTGTACAAAGCACCCTTGCCTGGAAATCTGATTTATCCAACATATTCATATATTTCCCCAGGCTTTCTAAACCCTCAACTGCTCTGCAAACTAAGGTGAGAAGAGCCCCGCCCAGACACTGAGCCTGCCGGGGCCTCTCAGTTGGTAGAAGATGCTTCTAGAATCACATGTTGTAAGACATGGATGTTCAAATGTTCTTTCGATTTAACTACATTGAAAGTGTTAGGAATTTTCTGCACCCCTCCCACAATTTTTAATGAGTTACATAAGTTTAGATTAAACTGAATATTATCCTTCAAAGGCAAATCTTCCAGAGACAAATCATTATTAGGAGAGAATTCATGTAGTAAGCACAAGCTGTGGTGTGCTGAAGCCAGCTCATATCAGCTCATGAAAGTCAATGTCAAATTTTCAGGAATTTTGCAAACTGACTTTTAAACCATTGGTAGCTTGGTATTGGTCACAGTGGTAGTATTTACATCATGGAAATTGGCAAACACTATATACATCAGGGCTTTTTTTTCCCTCAGAGAGCTGGTTGTTACATGTTTACCAGAACAACACTGGCACAGGTGAATCTGAGCATTAGAGAATACTTCCATTTGGCCATGAGATCCAGCTTCCTCTCTCCTTTACCAAGTTTGTATTGCAGATTCTAAACTCAGTTAATAACAAAGCTGAGGTTGATCAATGACATATAGTATTTGCTCGTTCAAAAATTATGATTACGTTCATTTTTTAAAAAAAAGTATTGCCTATACTTTAAAGTAAAAATTCCTCAAAATAGCATACAAAATTCTCCATATTTGTATAACCTTACTTCTATAACCTTAGTCTGGCTGCTCATCAAAATAAAGTTTCTGCTCAATTTTGGCTGATTGGGTCCATAACATGCCCAGAATACTCCATGCTCATTACTGACATCAAGCCTTTGCTCATTTATGGACTCCCTATCAGAAATGCATGGCCCTGTGCTACTACCCAGCTAATCCTATGCTTTCTTCAAAGTCCAACTTCAACCCACCTGCCCCAGCTTTTCCCTCACAACTCTAGTCCAAAAGATTTGTCTCCTTTTACCTATAACTTCCATGTTATTTTTTTGCTTTGACCTCTCACTTTGACTCTTAATCATACAATACACTAGCTTGCATTTCCACTTTGTTCTTTTCCATAAGAATGCCTTGTCAACTCATAAAGTATTACCTCCTACAGGCCAATGATTTATATTATGTAAGGTAATATATATCTTCCTCAGGTCCTGGCACAGCCCTATCTAACACATAGTAAGTTCTTAAGATGGTGATAATCAACTCACTGAACATGGACTCTCTAAGGGAGCCTTTAATAGATACTGTCCCCCAGGACTTTTCTGGTGGCACAGTGGTTAAGACTCCGTGCTCCCAATGCAGGGGGCCCAGGTTTGATCCCTGGTTAGGGAACTAGATCCCACATGCATGCCACAACTAAGAGTTCACATGCCACAACTAAGGAGATGGTGAGCCACAACTAAGGAGCCCAAATGCAGCAACAAAGGAACACGCCTGCCTCAACTAAGACCCAGGGCAAATAAATAAATAAAATTCAAATATATATTTTTAAAAAAATAGATACTGCCCCCCGCCCTCAACTCACAGAGATCCTGATTGAGTCGGTTTGTTGTGTTATAACAGTTTCCTAATACTTACAAATCCACCTACTTTATTGCTACCCAGTCCAGAATCCCTGGGTGATTTTAACATAACACTATGGCTGAGAATCATGACTTAAAAGTTATATGGATGAATGGGTGGATTGTTGGATATAAAACTAAATCATACAAAATAATTATCCACACCTCTTTTTTTTTTTAACCCAGGTTGACACACAGCTAACTGAAATGTAATGCTATGGTCTTCGACACTCTCTACTTGACCATAAGCTCCTTAAGAACAATGAGTAATTCCTATTTGTAGCAAGATCTCCATCTATCACAGTGCCTGGCACCAAGTAGGTCTTGGATACATATAGATGATTGATGTTTCTATTTTATCCACTTATATTCCTCCTGCCTCACCAACCTGGCTGGTAAAACCTTCCAGATCTCAACTTAGATGAGAGCAAAATAAAAATGTTGTTGTGTTTTAAAGCTATAGTTTTTAATAAGACAAAGGAATGGATAAGTTAAATGCTTGATGAAGATGATGAAAGGAAAAAGGCAGAACAATTGTCTTTCTTGTTTGCTTCCATTTTTCCTCCATGAAAGAGAATGATATTCAGGCTGCAATGGATGGAGCACAAATCTTAGTAGGAGAGATAGTAAGAGAGTGTCTAGCAGCTTTAAAATGTGTTCAAGCCCAGATGCATTACATCTAAGACAATTAGAACAATTTGCAGCTGTTATCACAGCTGCTAGTGTCCTGGGAAAAAAAAGCAGAGGGAATGGGAAAATTGCCAGAAGATCAGAGCTAAGCAAATGTCTCAGATTTCAAAAGGGAGATTTCATAATCCAAAGCCAGATGAGTTTGACTTTTATACCCAGAACATTCTAAAGTGTATTCTTCACTAGATAATTCATATGCACTTAGTAGGGAAAGGGGTGATCACCACAGGCCAGAATGAGGTTGCCAAAACTAATTCAGTGCAAACTACTTTTATATGGTTACTATATTGAAGGAAAGTAGATGGAAAGAATATCACAGGCAAAATTCATTCAAACACCAGTCAAGATTGAGTCAAAGAAAATATATTGAGTCCTTGGAGTTCATCCCCAAATGCCCAACAAAAAAACAGCTATTGCCTTCAAGGGGATTTCAGTCTAGAGGGAGAAATAGAAAAGAAAACAAGGTCAGTCTTCATGGAGTAAAACATGGGTGTAAGGAAGAAAGATGAAAGGAAGGTCTTAGATGAGGGAAAGTAGTTGAAGAAATTGGCATCTCAGCTAGGATCAGCTCAATGAGAAATGAGACAGGCCAAAAGAGCTGAGGACTGGGCACTGCGGACCAGGAACATGCCAGATGAAGGAAATGGTGGAAAGCTTCAGGGTGATAGAGCTTAAGGGTGATGGCTTAAGGAGCTGTGAGAAGTTCAGGAAGACTGGAACATAGAATTCAAAGTGTAGTGTGAGGCACGAAGAAAGAAAGGTAGGAGAAGCAGGCAAAAGTCAGACCTGGAAACCGTGGTAAAGAGTTTGGACTTCACTGGAGAACCTTTGAAAGATATTAAGCCAGAAAATGCACATTGATTTCACCAAGACATTTGACAGTCTCTCATCATATTATTGTGGATACAGTGGAGAACGATGGACTAGGCAGTTATGAAGTAGGTACACTTGTAACCATTTGGAAAACTGTCCTATAAAATGTCAATGCATAAAATTGTTAGCAAATAGAAAGAACTTTGTTAGCTTTTTTCTACACCCTTTCCTTGATTCTACTTTATTCAGCAAATGTATCAAGAACTGGGGCAAAATCTTTTAACAGGTGATGCAAAGCTAAGAAGAAGGCAAATGTATTGTTCAACATTATCAAGACTTGGGAAGCTTTCAACAGGATAGGATTAAGGGCCTAACCCACCAAGATAAAATTTTAAACTGCATTTATGTTTAAAAAATAATCTATTATAGAAGAATAAAATGGGCAATCCCCACTTTATAGCACTTCATGTGAAAATATAAATTCTAAGGTCAAAACACTGTTATATTAGAGAGCCCTGTGACCCTCTTGCTAGAATTAAAAAAAAAAAAAAAAAAAGACTCAGTGATACCATTGTGTTTGAACCAAGATGGGCAATAAAAAAAAAAGACTCTCAGTGATACCATTGTGTTTGAACCAAGATGGGCAATGGCTCCACTAAATACACCAGCTCACATTTGGAGAACTATGTCCAGTTCTAGATACTGATACTCAGTGTCAAGGTATTTGACAACATGGAAGGTATATAATGTAAAAAAGGGTATAAAGATATATATTAAAAATAGAGGCCTTTAAATTTTTACAAGAATAATTTCAGGCCTTCCCTGGTGGCACAGTGGTTGGGAGTCCGCCTGCCGATGCAGGGGACACGGGTTCGTGCCCCGGTCCGGGAAGATCCCATATGCCGCGGAGCAGCTGGGCCCGTGAGCCATAGCCGCTGGGCCTGCGCGTCCGGAGCCTGTGCTCTGCAACGGGAGAGGCCACGGCAGTGAGAGGCCCGCGTACCACAAAAAAAAAAAAAAAAAAAAAAAAAAAGAATAATTTCAGAGGATTAAAATAGAGCTACTAAGTGAAATCTCTGTATAAGATAGATAGTTTTAAAAAATAATTTTGGGGATTGAGGGAACTGTAGAGCATTGGATGACTAGAAATTTAGAATTTGTAAATGGAATGGGCAGCCTTATGGCTTGTGATCTTCCTATCACTAGAGAGGTTTACACCATCTCTCAGAGTTTTTCACTGAAGATTAAAATGTCTATTAATGAACTCAAGATATTGGAGATGTCCACCTAGTTTGTTGGGGATATTTGATGTTCTGTCAAATTGTATTGTCTTGGTAAAATTCCATAACTGGTCCCAGCAGAGATCACAATAGACCTTCCTTTCCATGATTACAACTTACTTAAACCCTTTTTTCTCCTTTAAATCTTAATATACAACCCCTCCCCCCCCACACGCAATACTATAACTTTATTAAAGAAAAACTAGTTTCTTTTAAAGGAAAATACCATTTGCTCTATTTGTTCTTTCCCTATTTACACATCAATCTGTTGCAATCTGGGTTTCTGCCACAACTGTTCCACTCAACTGGCTCTCACAATGGTCAGTAACATCCTACTGTTTGACTAATAGGATGGACAGATTCCCTCGCAATTATTTCTTTATCTCCCTCCAGCATTTGTCCTTGTTGACCATTTTCTTTTTAAAATTCTCTTCCACATTAACCTTCAAGATTTTCCTCATGACTGACTGGTTCTTCTTTTTAAGTTTCCTTGTCTCTCTCTAACAGCCACTTAAAAATTGATCTTTACGAAGATTTTACTCTCAGCACTTTACTTATCTCGTTGCTCATGTTCTCCCTTGGGTAATCTCATCCATGCACAAACTTCAACTAACGCTTGCAGATGGTGACATCTGACCTCTAGGTTCACATCTCTGCTTGCATATGCAATAGGCTTATGACTTCAGACTGACCAGAACCAACCTCATCATTTTCCTTTCCCCAACACATCAAAAAAAAAAAAAAAAAAAAAAATGAGGGAGAAAGTCCTTATATAAACCTAAATTGTCTGCCTTTCTTATTTGGCTTTACCTTTCTGCCATGACTTTGATTCTGACAATGAATGACCAAGATACAAAATAATAGAATATTAAGAACATTTAGCAGATAGACTAGAAACTCTTTTCTCGAAAAGTATGCAAAAACCAGGTTAGTGTTTCTTCAGATTACTACTGTTATTAAAAGAAATGAAATTAGAAGAGTAGCTATAATCAGGTGCAATTGCCAGTCCATAATTGATTTTTTTTCAACTTACAAAAGCTCAGACCCCAAACTGGAACAGACACACAAAACTCGGAATTCAGATGTTCGGTTTAGAAAGAGATTTTGTGAATAAGTCTTACAGGTTGAAGCTCACTAAATTCCTCCTATCTTGGCAGTTTACATGACAAAACAATATAAGCTGCTATGTTTCAAGATAAAAAAATCTTTAAAACTCTCCTAATGCTTTTTTTGTAAACACAGGTGAATTTGTTGTCTGAGGTACTCTTCTTCCTTTCACGAGTGAGGCTAAAATCTTCTCGGATAAGGTCAGCATCTTTTTTGTGTGGTGAATCCTCAGGTGGAGGCTACCACCACGAAAATGAAGTCATAAAAAGGAAATCCCAGACCAAGACTGCATACGCCAAAGTATCACGCACCCCAGCATATGTACAGAGTGCAAGCCTATTATTTCACACCTGGTGCTATGCCAGTGCAGATTCTAGAAGCAAAAAAATAAACAGTTATTTTTACAAAGCAGTATTATTTGTTGGCATGCAGTAAATCTGCTTGAAATTCTAACTTCCCTGCATAGAATATCCACCCACTTAACGTTCTTTCTTTAGATGAAATCTTATAATAGCAAATCTGCAATTACATTTCCTATTTTCATTTTTTTCCAAGAACACTGTTGGCCTCTACTGTGTAAGAACTATAGTGCATCTATCTCCATTAGTGTTGTAACATGGGTTTTATAAAATCATATTACAAAATGTGGGTCAGTGATCACTGAGTCATGTAATTTATCAAGACAATACCCAGATGCACTGTTTGACATTCGTTTTGCAGGGATGCAATCTACTGGTATAAACAACTCTGCAATGCCTACCATTCTTCAGAAGCAAAAGTCATTTGCAACTGGGGGAAAAAAAATCAATATCCAGAGTTCCACTATCAAATATTTAATGTCCCAGTAAGGTAATATATCAGTGAAAACTGACAGCACACCTCCATTGGATAATACATCATCTCTTCAGCTTGACCTACTAATTATGTCTCCAGATTCAGAGTTTTAGAACCAAAAAGGACTTTGTCTCCTCGCCCAATCTCCTGATTTTACCAAGGACGACACTGAAGTACATAGCACAAGTACAATATATAAAGACGAGTAACTTGCCTAGTAGTTGGTGATAAAGTCTAGAACAAATGCATCCCTTATAAAAATTCAGTAAATACCAAGTCCAATTCTTTTCAGATTTCGTATATTGTACTGTTTCTCTATTTCCTTAATCACACTATTAGGATACAATTAATTTCTTAATCTCTATATTACATTTAACTAAATCAACATTTTGTTTTAGTACCTGTTTTATAGCAGGTACCAATTCTATATTAGAAATAATAGTGGTGCCTCTCCCTTATGTACCACCAAAGCAGGACTTTTAAGAGCGATTGGAATTAAGATGCAATTGTTCCCCTCTTAGCTCTGTGACAGTTTCTTCTCAGTCTTACTTTCTGGCATCTCTTCCCAGTTTCCCCTTAAAATTTACTTCTCTCCTTGCCCATATTCTCTGATGACACTACGTAATCTCCTTCATGATCTCATCACTCACAAGATCTTGGTTGTAACCTCACCCCTGATTTTTCCTAAGTGTGTGTCTTCTGAGTCTTGGCTCCATATAAGCAGGTTACTGCATCTCCATTGGATGTCTTGCAGGTTCCTTAAGCTCAGAACGTCCATAAGTGAAGATATCACTACAACCCTTCATTGAGGTCCTTATTGGAGGTAAAAGTCACAGCTCCACTATGCAAGTGCTCTATTTCACCTGTCAATTGTGGTGTCTGTCTCTCCTACTACAATTAAAACCTCTCAAAGGCAGATCCTATATCTTTGCATCTAGATATCCTCAGCACTCACCACTTCTCTTGGGGCCTGATAGATATATAATGAATATTGATGGAATGAATAAATAAAACCATTGTCTGTGTATCACTCAAACCAAAATCCTGAGTATATCCAATTACTTTATAAGTCCTGTACATTTTATTCTCTTAAATATCTCCCCAAACCATATCTTCCTCTTTATCAAAATATTGCCTTGGTTTAGGTTCACTTACTTTTTACTGAGGCCATTGTCACACCACCTCAATGTTCTCTCTGTTTCCAGAATAACCATTTCCCACTCAATCTTATACATAGAACATTCTAAAACTCAACTCAGTTTATGTTTCTTCTTTGCTTAAAATCCTTTTGTGACTCCCCATTATCCAAGGGAAGAACTATGATATACAACACCTACTGTGATCTTTCTCCTTCCTACCTATTCATCTCTTGCTCTTTTCCAGCCTTACAACTCACACTGCATCCACAGTAACCTTCTGCCATTTCTCTCTGCACATGGTGCTCCCTTTGCCTGGAATGCCCCTGGCCCATCTACTACATTTTTTAAATAAAAGCTTGTCTCTTGAGTTCCTCCCAAGCAAACTTCAAAGCTCCTTCTTGACACTCCTCATTATGCCTTATACACAATTATATTTCTTTTATAATACTTGTGGCATTTAAATCTCTGTGTGTATATTTTCCCCCAACTGGATGATGAGTTACTTGAGTAAGAAGCTTAGCCTGTTCTACTGTGTAGGCTCAGTGTTTAAGAAAGCTTCTGGCACATAGAAGGCATTCAGTAAATAATAAAGATTATTATATAATAATACACACAGCCTATACAGAACCTCAAAGTCTTTAAATTTTCCCACATATGTTTTAAATCAAGACTTCGCTTCATACTGTTTTGTTTGCTTTAATGTTACTAGAGACAATTTATCTCCCCAAGATATATAGGAGACTGAACAAATAGTGGGCAGAGAAAATGGTCAAAAGACAGGGCCATGGTATACACTCAGATATATCTTTCCATCTGGAGAAGGGTAAGAAGTAGAGAGAAGTAGAATGAAAGGAAAACAGGGAAGAAAGAGGAAGAGACAGAAAAAGGAGAGAGAGGGAAGTTATTTGAGTTAATGCCAACATAATCCACTACCCCTCATCTCTACCATGGTGGCCCACATCATCACTTTCCTGGTTTCTTTAATGGCTTTTATTTTTTTTATTTATTAATAAAACAACATTGGGCTCATACAGTACTTGCTATTTTTTATTGGAGTACAATTGCTTTACAATGTTGCATCAGTTCTGCTGTACAGCAAAGTGAATCAGCTCTATGTATACATATACCCCCTCCCTCTTGGATCTCCCTCCCACACACCCCCATCCCACCCAGCTAGGTCACCACAGATCACCGAGCTGAGCTCCCTGTGCTTTACAGCAGGTTCCCACAAGCTATCTATTTTATACATGGTGGTGTATATGTGTCAGTCCTAATCTCCCAGTTCATCCCACCCTCCCCTTCCCCCCATGTCCACATGTCCATTCTCTACATCTGTGTCTCTATTCCTTCCCTGCAAATAGGTTAATCTGTACCATTTTTATAGATTCAACATATATGTGTTAATAAACAATATTTGTTCTTCTCTTTCTGACTTACTTCACTCTGTATGACAGACTAGGTCCCTCCACATCTCTACAAATGACCCAATTTCATTCATTTTTATGGATGAGTAATATTCCATTGTATATATGTACCACATCTTCTTTATCAATTCAGCTGTCTATGGACATTTAGGTTGATTCCATGTCTTGGCTATTGTAAATAGTGCTACAATAAACATTGGGGTACATGGGTCTTTTTGAATTATGGTTTTCTCAGGGTATATGCCCAATAGTGGGATTGCTGAATCATATGGTCATTCTATTTTTAGATTTTTAAGGAACCTCCATACTGTTCTCCATAGTGGCTGTATCAGTTTATATTCTGACAAACAGTGCAAGAGGGTTCCCTTTCCTCCACACCCTCTCCAGCATTTATTGTTTGTAGATGCTTTATGATGGCCATTCTGACCGGTGTGAAGTGGTACCTCATTGCAGTTTTGATCTGCAATTCTCTAATAATTAGTGATGTTGAGCATTGTTTCATGTGCCTCTTGGCCATGTGTATGTCTTCTTTGGAGAAATGTCTATTTGGGTGTATGGCCCATTTTTTGACTAGGTTGATTTTTTTTTGATATTGAGCTGCATGAGCTGTTTGTATATTTTGGAGATTACTCCTTTGTCAGTTGCCTTGTTTGCAAATATTATCTCCCATTCTGAGGGTTGTCTTTTTGTCTTCTTTACAGTTTCCTCTGTTGTGTAAAAACTTTTAAGTTTCGTTAGGTCCCATTTGTTTATTTTTGTTTTTATTTTCAATACTCTATGAGATGGGTCAAAAAACTCTTGCTGTGGTTTATGTCAGAGTGTTCTTCCTATGTTTTTCACTAAGAGTTTTATAGTGTCTGGTCTTACATTTATGTCTTTAACCCATTTTGAGTTTATTTTTGTGTATGGTGTTAGGGAGTGTTCTAATTTCATTCTTTTACATGCAGCTGTCCAGTTTTCCCAGCTCCACTTATTGAAGACACTGTTTTCTCCATTGTATATTCTTGCCTCCTTTGTCATAGATTAGGTGACCATAGGTGCGTGGGTTTATTTCAGGGCTTTCTATCCCATACCATTGATCTATATTTCTGTTTTTGTGCCAATACCATACTGTCTTGATTATTATAACTTTGTAGTATAGTCTGAAGTCAGGGAGACTGATTCCATCAGCTCCATTTTTCTTTCACAAGATTGCATTGGCTTTTCGGCATCTTTTGTGTTTCCATACAAATTGTAAAATTTTTGTTCTAATTCTGTGAAAAATGTCATTGGTAATTTGATAGGGATTGCATCGAATCTATAGATTGCTTTAGGTAGTATAGTCATTTTCACAATATTTATACTGTCAATCCAAGAACATGGTATTTCTTCATCAGTGTCTTATAGTTTTCTGAGTACAGTCTTTTGCCTCCTTATGTAGGTTTTATTCCTAGGTATTTTATTCTTTTTGTTGCAATGGTAAATGGGATTGTTTCTTTAATTTCTCTTTCTGATCTTTCATTGTTGGTGTATAGGAATGCAAGACATTTCTGTGCATTAATTTTGTATCCTGCAACTTTACCAAATTCATTTATTAGCTCTTGTAGTTTTCTGCTGGCATTTTTAGGATTTTCTATGCATAGTATCATGTCATCTGCAAACAAAGAGTGACAGTTTTATTTCTTCTTTTCTGATTTGGATTCCTTTTATGTCTTTTTCTTCTCAGATTGCCATGGCTAGGACTTCCAAAACTTCTCCATGAAATCTGAATAAGATACTTGCTGGGTAGAGTAATCTTGGTTGTAGGTTTTTCTCTTTCATCATTTTAAATATGTCCTGCCACTCCCTTCTGGCTGGCAGAGGTTCTGCTGAAAAATCAGCTGATAGCCTTATGGGGATTCCCTTGTATGTTATTTGTTGCTTTTCCCTTGCTGCTTTTAATATTTTTTATTTAATTTTTCTTAGTTTGATTAATATGTGTCTTTCTGTGTTTCTCCTTGGGTTTATCCTGTATGGGACTTTCTGCACTTGGGTGACTATCTCCTTTCCCACATTAGGGAAGATTTTTTACTATAATCTCTTCAAATATTTTCTCAGACTCTTTCTCTGTCTCTTCTTCTGGAACACCTGTAATTTGAATGGTGGTGCATTTAATGTTGCCCCAGAGGTCTCTGAGACTGTCCTCATTTCTTTTCACTTTTTTTTTTTCTGCTCCTTGGCAGTTATTTCCACCATTCTATATCTCCAACTCGTTTATTAGTTCTTCTATTTCAGTTATTCTGTTATTGATTCCTTCTAGAGTATTTTTCATTTCAGTTATTGCATTGTTCATCACCGTTTGTTTGTTCTTTAGATCTTCTAGGTCCTTGTTAAACATTTATTGTGTTTTCTTGATCTGTGCCTCCATTCTATTTCCAAGATTTTGGATCATCCTTACTATCATTACTCTGAATTCTTTTTCAGGTAGGTTGCCTATTTCCTCTTCATTTATTTGGTCTTGTAGGTTTTTACCTTACTCCTTTTTAACATAATTTTTTGTCATCTCATTTATTTTTGATGGGTGGGGCTGTGTTCCTGTCTTGCTGGTTGTTTGGCCTGAGGCATCCAGCACTGGCGTTTACAGGCAGTTGGATGGAGACAGGTGTTGGTGCCAAGATGAGGCCCTCCAGGAGAGCTCACACTGATTAATATTCCCTGGGATCTGAGTTTCTGTTAGTCCAGTGGTTTGGACACAGTGTTCCCACCACAGGAGCTCAGGCCCAACCCCCAGCCTGGGAACAAAGACCCCACAAGCCATGCAGCATGACAAAAACAAACAAACAAAAAAGCAACAAAGGAAGAGAAGCAGAACAATAACAAAGAATAAAAAATAAAATAAAATTAGAAAAATAAAAAACACATTAGAAAAAGTAAAAATGAAAAAAAACAACAACAGAACCACAACCGAAATAAATAAATAAATAAAAGGCCAGAAAAGGTCTTGGTGGGGAGCAGGGAATGGGGCTCAGGCTCAGGACCCACATGGCTGGAAGGGGCCCCAGAGGGCAGAGGTTCAGGCCTGGGACACCAGCAGGCTCATTGGAGCCCCATTGGACAGGGGAGATGCTGGCCATGTTCCCCTCCAATCCCCTGGTCCCCTGAAGGTGTCTCCCTGTCCTCGCTGATCCCCTCACTCTGAGTGGGCCCTTGCATTCATGGGAACCCTCCCCACCCCCAGCTGCTCCTCAGGGGTTCCTGTCCCAGCCCACCTCCGTTTTTCCTCTCCTCCTCCTTCCCCCCCATGTCCTACCTGGTTGCACAGGGCTTCCTCCCATCCCCTTAGGTGTCTGATGTCCCCCACCAGCACCTGGTAGGTGCCCTAGTCATGAGGAGACATGAAGTCCATGTCCTCCTACTCTGCCATTTTTACTCTGCCTCTAATGTATTTTAACTTCTCTCCCTCTCTGTAGTTGCCACAGATAAGCCAAATCTGTGGATAATCTCCAAAACGTCTTTTTAACAAACAGTTTCAATGTTCTTTTCACCAAGTTATAAGAAGTGCCTAAAAGGAAGTTCAACAAAAACATTAGAACGTGGTCTCTGCTGCCCCTCCTGCCCCATCACCTTTAAGCAGAACTTCTAGCAAATAATAAAACTTCAACAACATATGTCATCAGGTCATGACCCATGAGGGGAAGTGCTGGTGGTACACAAATGTTAAAATTTTGTGGCTCGGGCTACCCTGGTGGCACAGTGGTTGGGAGTCCACCTGCCAATGCAGAGGACATGGGTTCATGCCCCGGTCCGGGAAGATGCCACATGTCACGTAGCAGCTAGGCCCATGAGCCATGGCCACTGAGTCTGTGTGTAAGGATCCTGTGCTCCGCAACAGGAGGGGTCACAACAGTGAGAGGCCTGTGTACCACAAAAAAAAAAATTGTGTCTCAAAATTACCTTTAAAAAACAAGGTCTACACTGATGCTGCCATGGTAATAAAAAAATGAACATGTTTTGAATCTTGAGAATCATGCATGCTATAAATTCTTCTTAATTCACAAAGATGCTATAGGTTCTGATATTTTTTAAAGCCAGCAATGTAAACATTATGAAACAATAACCCTCATTCTTATCATCTTAACTATGTCAAGGATTCTGGGAAGATGGTGAAGTGCAAAGCATCAAGAATCTGTCTCCCAGTCTCAATATTTGCAAATGATGCAACCAACAAGTGCTTAATTGCCAAAATATACAAATAGCTCATATGGCTCAGTATCAGAAAAACAATCCAATCAAAAATGGACAGAAGACATAAATAGACATTTCTCTGAAGAAGACATACAGATGGCCAGTAGGTACCTGAAAAGATGATCAACATCATTAGGGAAATGCAAATCAAAAGTACAATGCAGTATCACCTCATATTGGTCATAATGACTGTCATCAAAACGTCTACAAAGGAAAGGGAACACCCTTACACTTTTGGTAGGAATGTAAATTGGTGCAGCCACTATGGAAAACACTATGGAGTTTCCTTAAAGGTTCCTTTTTTCCTTAAAAAACTACAAGTTGAGTTACCATATGATCCAGCAATTCCACTTCTGGCCATATATCCAGAAAAGATGAAAACTCTAATTTAAAAAAATAAATGTACCTCAATGTTCATAGCAGCACTATTTACAATAGCCAGGACAAGGAAGCAACCTAAATGTCCATCAACAGATGAATGGATAAAGAAGATGTCATGTACACACACACACACACACACACACATACACACACACACACACACACTGGAATATTACTCAGCCATAAAAAAGAATGAAATATTGCATTTGCAGCAACATGGAAGGACCTAGAGATTATCATACTAGGAGAAGTAAGTCAGGCAGTGAAAGATATATGATATCATTCCTATATGGGATCTACAAAATAATACAAATGAACTTATTCACAAAACAGAAACAGACTCACAGACATAGGAAACAAACTTATGGTTACCAAAGGGGAAAGGGTGGAAGAGGGATAAGTTAGTAGTATGGGATTAACAGATACACATTACTGTAATAAAATTGAGAAACAACAAAGATTTACAGTATAGCACAGGAAACTATGCTTAATGTCTTATAATAACCTATAACGGAAAACAGTCAGAAAAAGAATGTATATATATAGATAGATATAAATGCTTGCTGTACCCATGAAACTAACACAATATTGTAAAGCAACTATAATTCAATTTTTAAAAGAGTGAAAAAATCATCTGTCACCCAGTCTAGACCATAATTGTACTGGAAGAATCTGTCTTATTTAACTACTTTTGGAACTCTGGAATCTATTGAAGGCTTGCAACTTCTGGGGAAAGGTTTGGATAGTAAATTGTGCTTAATTTTGATCAATTTCAGCCCTTAGTGTGGTAGCAGCTGCCCATCTTCCACCTCTAGCCGCCTGGTAGGCAGCTGTACCCATGTTTCTGAAACAACCTTCACACAGCTTTTGGGGATAATGGTGGGAATAAAGGAATATTTCCTCCAAATATCAGGGATCTAATGTTCCCAATCATAGTGGTACAGACAAAGAGAAGAGTAGTCATTGCAGTTGCACTTCCCCCCATTTTTGCAAGCCCTTCCTCCTCCTGCTGAAGTGATTTCCAGGGGATTTAAAGAGCTGGCACCATTTTTTTCTCCGCACTTCATCTTTCTCTTATTCCCCTTTTGGGATCCATACATTAAAGACTAGGACATGGGCTTCCCTGGTGGCACAGTGGTTGAGAATCCGCCTGCTAATGCAGGGGACATGGGTTCAAGCCCTGGTCTGGGAGGATCCCACATGCCATGGAGCAACTGGGCCTGTGAGCTGCAACTACTGAGCCTGCATGTTTGGAGCCTGTGCTCCGCAACAAGAGAGGCCGCGATAGTGAGAGACCCACACACCACGATGAAGAGTGGCCCCCGCTTGTCACAACTGGAGAAAGCCTTCACACAGGGCTTTAAATAAATTTTAATTAATTAATTAATTAATAAAACTCCTACCCCCAACACCTTCTTTAAAAAAAAAAAAAAGAAGACTAGGATACTCAAAAGCAACTGCATCTATAGGGAAAATTGGAAAGTGACCACATATGCCCAGGCAAAGGTATGGACCCATAAAAAACCTGAGAAGACCTTGAGTTTACACCTTGAGCTGATCCTTGGCACAGAGACAGCCTACAGCAATTGGGAAAAAATAAATAAAACAGCAATCCCTAGGAAGAGGAGAATCTGGTTTCCACAGTTACCACATTATTAGATTCAAATTGTTCAACAAAAAAATCACAAAGCATACAAAAAAAACAGCAAAGTGTGGCCCATTCAAAGGAAAAAGTAAATCAACAGAAACTGTCCCCAATGGCATATTTACTAGACAAAGACTCTAAAACAACTATCTTAAAGGTGTTCAAAGAACTAAAGGAAGATGTGCAGGACATCAAGAAAACAATGCATGAATAAAATGGAAATATCAATAAAGATGTAGAAAACCTAAAAAGAAATGGCAAAGGAATTCTATAGCTGAAAAATACAATAACTAAAATGAAAATTTACTAAAAAGATTCAAAAACAGATTTGAGCAGGCCAAAGAATGAAGTAAGATATGAAAATGGAAACTATTGAGTCTGAGGAAGAGGAAAAAAAAAGACTGAAGAAACGTGAACAGAGCCTAAGGGACCTGTGGGACACAAAAAGCAGACCAACATACACATTGTGAGAGTCCCAGAAGGAAAAGGGAAAGAGAAAGGGGCAGAGAGAATGTTTGAATAAATAATGGCTGGAAAGTTACCAAATTTAATGAAAGATATAAACATCCAAGAAGCTTAAAGTAGAATAAAGTGAAAAAGAATTACAGTGAAGCACGTTATAAGCAAACTTTCAGAAGACAAGGACAAAGAGAGAATCCTGAAAGCAGCAAGAGGAAAGCAAATCATCACACACAAGGGATCCTCAATAAGATTATCAGCAGATACCTCATCAGAAACTTTGGAGGCAAGAACTTTGGAGGCAAGAAGTCAATGGGTCTATATATTCAAAGTGCTAAAAGGAAAAAAGTACACTATAAATCAAGAATCCTATATCTAGCAAAACTGTCCTTCAAGAGCAAGGGAGAATTAAGGCATTCCCAGGTAAACAAAAGCTGAGCAAGTTTGTTACCACTAGACCTGCCATGCAAAACATGCTCAAGGGAATCTTACAGGGTGAAATTAAATGACAATAGACAGTAACTCAAAGCCATATGAAGAAATAAAGTTTTCAATAAAGGTAATACATGGGCAATTATAAAAGCTAATATTATTGCAAAATGGTTTGTAACTTCAGTTTTAGTTTCCTACATGATTCAAGAGACTTATTTTTTTTAATTATTAGTCAAAATACTAGTATTATTGGAACTTTTCATTTGTAACTCCACATTTCGTTTTCTGTATAATTTATTTGTCCATTAACATGAATGGATAAAGAAGATGTGATATATATACACAGTGGAATACTACTCAGCCATTAAAAGGAACGAAATTGGGTTATTTGTAGAGACATGGATGGACCCAGAGACTGTCATACAGAGTGAAGTAAGTCAGAAAGAGAAAAACAAATATGGTATATTAACACATACATGTGGAATCTAGAAAAATGGTACAGATGAACCTATTTGCAAAGTAGAAATAGAGACACAGACGTAGAGAGCAAATTTTATGTTATGTGTATTTTACCACAATAAAAAAGAATTTAAGAATGAAAGAGGAGAAAAAAACATGTTATATTAGATTGTAGTCCAATTTCAAGCTGAAGAATGCAAATAATTTTCCAAGATATGTTTTGTGCCCTGCATGGGGACTTAAGTTTAGAGGATTTGTGGACACAAATTGGAGGCACAAAGCAGTAGTCTGAACAGGATGTGTGTGTTCTGCATCCATCATTGGTAAGATGAGTTTCCCAGGCTGATTTCCCTGCTCTGATTCTCTTAAAATATTGGTATGCAAATCAGGTAAGGTGGACCTCCAACCAAGACTGCAGGCAACCACAACACTGAATGTTTAAGCAAGGTCTAAAGTAGATCATTCACTTGACTATTTCCTAGGGGGACTTTAATAAAGAAGCTTTTCCTCTGAGTTTAAAATCGTGCCATTTTGAAAGCTGGGTAAACTTTCTAGCTCTAACCTCTAGATGGCATCAAATATGACCCCAGCCACTAAACTAGTGGTTTCCTTAATGCCTGATTGGTGGTATTTGTCAGATTGTTCTTCTACTAAACAGAAATTAAGACCAAAGGGGAAAGAGTAGTTTTATTTCCTGTGCCCTTCTCTTCACCAGACGGAGAAAAAGGGAAATAGTTAATTAAGAGGGAAAATGAAGAAAAGAGGAAGCAATTACATCTTGTAACCCTCCAGTGCATGTGTAGCCAAATGTAGCTCCTCAGAGAAATTCACTAAGTGGCTTTCACATCAGGCCAAACAACTGGCTCCATGCCAGAAAAGAGAAAGCAAATGCTCAAATGCTATGGAACATTCAGGAAGATTACTCACTGGAGTATACCCTGTCCATTCCCACAGACATAGGCAAACATGGCTCTCAACCTTGAACCTTTTCTTTGGCTCTTACTAAGTGATGGGTTCCTCAAGGGAGAAGCTGCTAGGCATGTGTGAAGTTTGTTTTCCTTCCTCAAAAGTGTCACTGCTCCACTCCTGAGAGTGTATTACTTCTGCTGCATCTGCCTTAGATCTCTGCTCAGCCCTCTTTGTTACTGAGGCATCAGCTTGGAGCATGACTCCGACACACAAACTCCCCACACCCAAACATACTCTCGGAGCATAGCATGCTTCTTGGAAAGAGCACCTCAGCCTGGCAGATGGACACATGTGTCCTGAGATGAATGAGCTATGTAGACCAAAGCTGTCATCAAAATTCCCCAAACTATAATACCAGTCGTTAATGTCTAAAACTACACGGAAATATGTGTGGCCGAAGCCCAGAAGAAATAAAAATCAATACACCTTCTTGTTATGTTTCTTGGAACAGCAGTCCAGGAAGTAAAGAATTACAGTGTGGACCTAGATATATTTTTGCACATTCTTACAGATGCATGATATTAAAGGCAGTTATTAAATAAAAGAAATATGCTTGAGGGCATTTTTTGAGGAATAAGGCTAAAGAACTTCCTGAACATTCAACAGATGCATGAAAGTACTGTTTATATACAGCCAGATTGCTGTATCCATACTGCAGTGCAGTGCAGTGCCGGCCTTGGTGGCATACAGCTGAACAGGAATTTACAGGCTGGTAGCAAAGGCATGTAATAAAACATGCAAATAAAGCGTGACAAAAGTTATAATAGAAAAAATAGAGGGCTGTGGCATTAGGGGCCTACACTAACATAAAGGGTCTTTCTGAAAATAAGTAATGAGATCCAAATAATTTTAACTTAAGCTTCCTGTGAGAGCTGCTTTTTGAAGTTTTGGTATGAATGGAAGGGTGTTAAAGTACCATCTCTCCATCTTTCTGTATCAGATAAAATTCAGAGCCAAATGAGACAAACAGACAGAAAGGTGGAGATGCTGCCATTGCTTTGAGAGCTGCTACTGCCTGGAGGGAGTTGACAATAGAGAAATTATTAGTCCCAACCCTTAACCAGAGGACATTCAATGGTGTCTTCTTTGCTCACATTTTCATGCAAACCCTACTCTACAGTATTAGTTTGCTCATCTGCACAAAGGACTGGGATTTCAAGCCATTTTGGATAAGTACATATGGTACTAGAAAGCATAACTCATATATATTTCAATATCACTTTATCTTATATTAGTGGAATCAACATATTAAATTGTGTTATACTACATCCGACAGTTATAATAGGGAAGTTATCTGTTCCTTCTGGAAATTATTGTTGTTGCATGGACCCTATCAATTAAAAAGGAAAACCAGGGGTTAAATTCACTAGCTATGAGAGGGTAAAGTTAACTATGATTAGTAGAAATAAAATGACTTAATTTGAAAGTACACAGGTCAGTGAGACCTTATCAAAGAGACACAAACTAGGGAGAAACCACAGATGGAACTGCAGAAAATGTCTCATTCTTGTGACCATGAAATTAAGGGAAGTCAGTGTCAGTGTTCAAGTGGAGGAGAAGCTCCAAAGAGCCCCAAAGAGGTCAATGTCAGTGTTCAAGTGGGAGAGAAGCTCCTAAGAGCTCCAAAGAGGTGAACCCCTGCTCCATTAAAGGTAGCCTCAGAAAGCAGCATGCTTCCTTCACCATGCTGGTGAAATTATTATAATGAAAAAATTATAAACATCTAAAATAAGTAGTAATTACAACCAGAGTAACATAATTTCTGGTTCTCTGCATCTTGAGGGAAGATCCAAGAAGGAACTTGGGAAGGAATTCTGTGATAAAAAAAATGAGATCAGCAAGGAAAAGAATTTGAGTTCCATATTCCAGAGCTCCTGGGCTAAGTCAGTATGGATATTAAATCATGTAGTTTCATGAGGTCTGTCTCACTCCCGTCCCTAAGAGTACAGCTGCTAGGAAGGAACCTTGGAAGGATAGGAGGTGACAGAAAACTCATTTCCTGGTAACTTGTAAACTTTGCTTTAGGACAGGAGCAATCTTAGCATGGACTGCTGCTCGGCCGGCTCTCCCTCCCCCTGTTACTGTCAACGGCTACTCCTACAAGGGCAGCTTGCTCTCACCAGGCACTTGCTATGCGTCAGACAGACATAGGTTTTATCATTTCCATTTTCAGATGAGGGAAGTGAGATTAAGTAACTCAACCAAAGCTACGAAAAGCACTAGGTGGAAGGTCAGTATTGAGATGCAAGCCTGCTGGCCATGAAGCCCATGTTCTCCAACTCTGGACTACAAACTCTGTTTATTAATGTAGCTGCCTTAATTCCTTCATGTCTGAAAAGACCTATACTGCTGACCTCCAAAGTATGGGGCAAGGCGATCCCCTATTTTGAGAAAATGAAATATTAGAACTTCTTTAGAAAATATCAGAACATCTTTTTCTATTCATTTTCAGTCAAAAACTAAGAAACTGTTATGCCAATATTTAGCATACTGGTTGAGCCCAGTGCGTGAGTCAGCTTGTTTGCTGGGCACTCAAATACAGCATGGAGTATTCTGGAGG
This sequence comes from Kogia breviceps, assembly GCF_026419965.1. Taxonomy (NCBI): domain Eukaryota; kingdom Metazoa; phylum Chordata; class Mammalia; order Artiodactyla; family Physeteridae; genus Kogia; species Kogia breviceps. The sequence continues at coordinate 37,526,946 of NC_081326.1, forward strand.
AAGAAAGGGGTTCACCCGCTTAGCAGTTCACAATGGAACCTTCCCTTGTTCTTTTATATCAATATATTGCAGCATGTTGCAGTTTACTGTACCTAGGTAGATACAGGTGATGTTTTGACAATGAATAAAAAGTAAATGCTTTTTTTAAAATTTGCTTAGGAGATCATTTGGAAACTAGCTATTTGATGTGTGTGTAGTTATATGTTTCTGTTGCAAAAGACATAATTTGTGTGTCTATCAATCACCTTTCTGATCACTTCAACACTCTCTGCCCCACCTCTCTCCTGTCCAGTCCCTGTGTGGTACATAGACTCTGGCGTCCTTCAAGCAGTTGACAGCACCCAGCCTTGTACCTGTTTGGGATGCTTCTTTCTTGCCTCCCACCCCAGGTTTTTCCCATTGACTTGGAGGGGTGAAAGGCTACAGGACCCAGCTGAGCACCCACGCAAGCACAATCCAAAGTGAATTTTTGAACCCACATAAGTGCAATCCAAAGTGAATTTATGGAGGATGGGAGGGAGACAATACATTTTCACCATTCCTTCCCCTGGAGGGACTGTCCTGAGAAGCAGTCATTTATATAGCCTTTGTGAAGACCATCTCTCAAAATTGAAAACCAGTCATGCTCTGTAGCCAACTCAATAATACCTCCTTGACAGGCTCTCCCTTTCCATGTCCCTCCTTCCTACTCCCTAAGATTGTACAGTTCTAAATAAAACCTAGGTTCTGCTTTCTGGAAAACCCAGGCTAAGGCAGGATGTCCCCTCTAAAATCTCCCTTATCTGTAACAAGAAAAAAAGTGGAAACAAAATATTATAACCAGTTTCAACATCCGCAAAGTAATATATTAGTTGGCTTTAATCTCATTTGTTAAAATACAAAAATGCACCACCTTCCAAGGAGTATGCAAGAATAGCTGATTAAATCAGGAATTATAGGAATTTTTTTGCAGAATTTAAACAATAACAATAAAAAAGCCTTTGTATAAAGGGTGGATGATTGACAAATGTATATCATAATTAAGGGCAGCTAATGATGTACCTCTTCCCTACGGACCCAAGTATATTTGTGAGGCATCTTTTTCAGCTAAGAACTTAGAAACAGATCTTTATATAGCTGAATCACATGATTCAGACCATGATTCAAACCAAAAATAATGAAGTATAGTCAACCACATTTATGAAAACAAAAAATTTTTGTATTGTTAATAAAACTTTAAAATTAATTTTTAAATATTTCATCTTTAGCTTCTTATTTTCTATTTTATGGAAATTTTATGATTCCTCCACATACAATTTTAAATCAGTAAATAAATATATATTGAGATGAATCCTCAAAATTATTCTATTAATGGGATGTGTGCTCAGAAAATGTTTGGAGACCACTGACACAGATTGCCTGAACTTGATTCCTAATTCAGCCTCTTACAACCTGTGTGACCTTGGACAAATTACTTAATCTTTCTGAATTTGCCATTTGTAAACTGAGAATGATAATAATATTCACCTTGTAAAATTGCCATGAGGATTGTAGGTAAAAGACTAAGAAATGCACCTGACACATAGCTAGGAACACACAAATGTTTATTATTATTATTAAAATGGTGCTAATGCAAGCGCAATATCTCCTTTACTTGCCCGACAGAAAGACCACTAGCCAACACAGGCAAAGTATTGTATAACCGGGCGCTTTCAAAGGCTGGGGTAGGCGTTCCTGAAAGTAAAAATCCCCCTAGAAAAGGTAAAGAGCCTTTCAGAGAAGGAATTCTTCAGGTTTAAAAGAGGTTTACAGATCTGGTCCAAGCCTTTTACAGTCTGCCCTCCGTATCCACAGGTTCAGCATCCGAGGATTCAACCAAAGAAGGATCAAATATTCTGGGAACACAAGAAAATCTGAGAAAATCGGACCGCAGTTGGGTGAATCCGCGGATGCTGAACCTGCAGATAGGGAGAATGGACGTACTACACGGTTTTACATAAAAGACATGAGCGTCTGCGGATTTGGGTATCTGCGGGGGTTCCTGGAACCAGTCTCCCGTGGATACTGAGGCCAGACTGTATTTTACAAGTAAGAAAACTGTGGATCAAAAGGGTGGATTCATTTTGCAGGCGAATGAATGGTAGAGCCACTTCTGTCTTAATTCTGCACACACAAAGGTCTTCACACAATAGATAAGGCTCTGGCTTTACTGCAGTCAAAAACGTCTACACCTGCACCTTTCTGTCCCTGAAGTCTGCCAATCACAGTGGTGAAAAAAATGATATTTGTAAAATGGGAATGAGAATAATATTTACCTTGTAAAAAATAACACAACTTAAGGATGACAGCTCTGAAAAATGACAGTGAACTTTCAAATATGGTACCAATTGCAGCCAACTGCAATCCAAGAAGCAGTTCTGTGAGTCGAAGCAGAAACCGTTTTTCCCAAGACATTAAGTATAAAGTAGGCTATGGTAAGTTTACAACACTTAACACTCCCTAACCCCCTTTCTGCCTTATTTTTCCTCCATTGCAGTATCAATATCTTAACGTGTTCTGTGTGTTGCTGATTTACCTTGTTTAGTGACTGTCTATTCATCGACGGTGAAAGCTCCAGAAAGGGCAGGGGTTTTTTTGTCTGTTTCCCCTGTGCAAATATTTACTGAGTGAATGGATATGACCTTTTGAGTCATTCCTGCCACTTTGCCTGTTAACCCTTGGCTTCTATGAATACACAGTAGCACCGATTTCCTAAATTAAATTTCACAGAAGCCTCCTAGACACCTGACCACATAGAATTGGTTCTTCAAATAAATATCTGATTTCAATGATTTTATTAAAATGTACTATTACAGTACATGCAAGCTAAAGCCTACTAATTCTACTAATGGCAGCTAAAATATCATTTCCTAAGGAAAATCATCTCTAACCCCTGAGACAAGGCACTTCTCATATTAATGACTTCCATTGTACACTTCACTTTTTGTCTTGTTGCATTTACCATAACTAATTAAATCACTATATATGTCACTTATTTGTTCAATGACTATCTTCTCTGCTAAACTGTAAATTCCATGAAAACAGGGACCATCATGTCCATCACTGTATTTCCAAGATCTAGCAGAACCTAGCAAATAGTAAACACTCAATAAGGATACACCAAATGAATGAACAAGCAGAAATTTAATAAATATTCCATCTTGAACTGATTCTGGAAAAAAAAAAAAAAAGGATTTAACAGCACATGATATAAGCTATAAATTCGGTCCTTGAAGTCATTTAAGCAAACTCTAGAGAGCTGAGTAACTATTCCTTCAAATGAAGCCAGTTCCTAGTATTTTTTCATCTAAAGCTGATGATATACAGTTACTTCTAGGAAGATATTTTCAGTTATTTATTTTATATTCCCCAAATCAATATTGCAAACTCAATAAGGAAAACTTCAGTCTCCCAGCAATTTTGCCTTTGACCCCAAGTGAATTGTACTGTCCAGTTTCCTGGTTTCCTTCCAAACTCTGTATCTGGTTTTAAGATAAATTTTCCCAAATAAGCCATAAACATGATTTTGATGACTGAAAAATATTTTCATTTTAGATGAATAAACCAGAGGTAATTCAGACTTTTAAAATTTGTGACCTTTGTAATTTGTGACCTATGTACCTACACATACTTGCTTTCATTTCCAAGTTTCCATCACTGTGAGCTCTTAGAGTGAAATAATATCCTTTTTTCTCTTGAGCGTTTTTCCTGGCTCCTAGGAGAATAAAATGGAAGCAAATTAAACCAAGTTTCTTTCATGTTAAAGAGATATATAAGAGCAAGTAAAACCCCCTACCCACACACATATAAACAATTCCCTGCCAAAATAATATTGTGTTCATCTTACAATATCCTTAGAGTTTAAGAATTCACAGAAGATTTAACATAATGGCAGTCAGTACTTGGAACTAGACAGACTGGAAAGAAGGAACAATCCTGTTTAGTCCTGGAAATTCACAAACTTACCTAAGAATTTCAGAAAGAAAGAGATATAGTAGAATAATGTACTTGCAGTGAGTGAAGAAAAATATCATGTTTCAGTGTAATTTAATAATTTTGTATTCACTTCATACCATATGCTAGGTTTAAAAGACTTAAGAGTTTCATACTAGAACAGAAAGGACTTTGTGCTGGGATAGTGGTGGTTTGAATATGAGCCACATACTTTCCATTTTAAGCAGAACTACTTTATTCTTTGATTAATAGATATGGGGCAGTGGGGAGAGAAATAAGATTTTTTTTTTCACAAACAGGAAAAGTAGAAAAGAGAAAGAGAGCTTGAGAGGACAGTATTCTTATTGGCAAAATGTGTATAATCTAGACCTTTCAACCCCAAAATGAGGGAAACATGAAAGCTTAGTACATTCCAACTTACTGAAAGTAGATAATTTAGAACATGATATAAGAAGTTGACTAGAGCAGTGGCTTTCTGCTTTGCTACACAATGAAACTATTCCAAGAACTCTATAAAAGCACTGATGCGGGCTTCCCTGGTGGCGCAGTGGTTGAGAATCCGCCTGCCGATGCAGGAGACACGGGTTCGTGCCCCGGTCCGGGAGGATCCCACATGCCGCGGAGCAACTAAGCTCGTGAGCCATGGCCGCTGCGCCTGCGCATCTGGAGCCTGTGCTCCGCAATGGGAGAGGCCACAACAGTGAGAGGCCCGAATACTGCAAAAAAAACAAACAAACAAACAAAAAAAAAAAAAAAAAAAAAAAAAAAAAAAAAGCACTGATGCCTGGGACCCACCCTTAGAGATTCTGATATAATTAATCTGGGTGTGGCATGGGCATCTGGATTTTTCAGAGCTCCCCAGGTGATCTAAAATGCAACTAAAATTGAAAACACTGTGCTAAAGGGATTATTGGGATCCAAGAGTTCACAAGCCAAAGAACTCATTAACACCAACAAGTCAGAGAAAACAAGAAAGATGTGAAGATAAAAGTAAATCTGGTTCTGTCCTTGGGACCCATCTGGCAAAGATGGCTAGCTTGGTGTACCTGAAAGATGATGTGACCAGGAATTTCTGTTAGGGATCTAGGACTCTCTAGGAGGCCTGGCCTCTTTTTTAGGTCCCAGGTTCACTTAGGAAAGACAAAGCCCAAGATGGTTAGTAATAAGTAAAGCAACCATATCAAGGTTTCCATGGTGGAAGGCAATGAGACATCTCCAGCTTGTTTTAAAGGACTGGTCCAGGCATAGAGATCTCTCTGAAATCAGAGTGAGAGGTGGAGGTTGATTTTTTTAAATAACCATCTCTTTAGCAGTTAGACTTTCTTGATGACATCCATGACAAATAACACATCCAGATCTTTCTACCTATTTCAGATTTTCTAGAGCAGTAATATCTCTCTTTTGTAGATCCCAAGTTGTCTAACTTTTTCATTATATGTATACATGGAGTAACAACAAGGAATGTGGGTACCTCCTGGGGGGGATAATAAAATGCTAAAGGAAATAAGACAAGAGTAATTAGAAGAGAAGTCCTAAAACAAAGAACTGGAAAATTAGAAAAAACAAGAAGAAAGAGTAGTCTGTCATGCTATTATGCCTTAAAATAACTGTCAAATTCCTAACACTAGCAAGTCAAAGTATTTCTGTACTCTATATAAAGTATGCCATTCTACATTAACATTATGCCTCTATAATCTTCTTAATATCAATGGCCCTCTCTCCAGAAGCCAAAATGTGAGCATTTTGTGAATGTTTGTGAACAACCTCCTGAAGAAACCAGACATCCTAAGGACTATCCTATAATGAGGTGATCAAAGTGAGTAGTATTTTGACCCATAGCGGAAGTAAGGCAGGATGGGGGAGTTTTTCATTGACTCTACTAGGCTTCAAGGTACATAGATAAACTTCATGTACTCAAACATGAACAGTACATGATAGGGCATAGCCAGGTGTACGTTATCTGTTGCCACAGTAGTAATGTGTAACAAATCAAAACACCTCAGTGGCATTTAACAATAAATGTTTATTGCTCACATGTCTGGAGCAGTTGACTAGATGGCTAGAAGCCTCTGCTTATCTTGCCTGGGCTCACTCATATATCAGTGTTGGCTGGCTGTGAGCTAATCTAGAATAGCCTCAGCTGGGACACCTGGCTCTTCAGCTCTGATCACATCTCTGATCCTGTCCTTGTGTCTCCAGAAGATAGTTGGGCATATTCTCATAAACAAGACAGAGGGGCAAGAGTGTGCATGCACTTTTCAAGCTTCTGATTGTATCATGTTTACTAAACTCCTATCAGCTAAAACAATAGGCCAATAAACATGGTCCAGGTCAGTATCAAAATAGGTATACACTAGACAGTCACACAGCAAAGCACATGGATATGGGGGCACAGGGGGTAAAGAATTGGAGCAAATTGGCAATTTACCACATCAGATTAGCCAGTATTATTTTAGTACTATTCTAGGCACTGTAGGAGGTCCAAAATTGATATAGTGCTGCATATTTTTAATGTCTTAAAGAAATGTTTTTTCAAAATGTGGGCCATGACCCCTTAGTGCGTCATTACATCAACTTAGTGGATCAGCATTTTTAATGGGATGGAGTGTAATGCAATGGCAGAATAAAATAGAGTAGAAAAGAAAAGAAAAGAATAGAATAGAGTAGAGTAGAGCAGAGTAGAATAGAATAGAATAGAATAGAATAGAATAGAGTAGAATAGAGTAGAGTAGAGTAGAGTAGAATAGAATAGAGTAGAGTGGAATAGAATAGAATAGAATAGAATAGAATAGAATAGAATAGAATAGAATAGAATAGAATAGAATAGAAAGAATAGAAAGTATCAGAGTCTGCCACCCATAAGGTAAGTATTGTTTCATAAAACCTTTGACTGGAGTGTGTGCATGTACACACAAATGTTAGTTCCAATGAAAAATATATGTCTTACTGTAGATTTCAGACAGAAATTTGAAAGTCACTGTTTTAAAGCATACTGAACCAAAGTAAAATTCTGATTTTGCATGTTCTTCATCTCTTATCTTTACTGCCATCAGTGGGAACCAATAAATTATGAGCTCTCAGCAAAAGAGTAAAACCTAGATCTTCACTAAGCAGTGTCCCGTGAGCAAGAAGCCATTTGGTGGAGCAGGGAAAGTTCACCTTGCTGGTATAAGTCATGATCTCAGACCTCAAAGAAGCTTACATATTGCTATTAATAGCCCAATCTAATACATAGGAAAATATTCTACAGCATCACTAGGTTGAACGTGTTACAATCAGGTGATAATTGAATGATGAGTTTGATAAAAACATTAAGATAAAATAACTCCCAAATACATAATGATAATCCTCCCAGGAGATTTTGTTTTTGTTTTTTGTTGTTTTGTTGTTTTGTTTTGTTTTGTGTTTTGTTGTGAGCTTCTACTTTGTACTTAGAACTTAACAACACTGCAAAATAGATATTATGGTTATCATCTCTTAGCTATGTGACTTGGAATAAAACCAAGCAGGTCCCTTAGGGACCCTCTCTAGTATACAAGCACCCGCCCTTTGTCCCCCATCTGTTGAAATAAAAAGGCTCTGTTTTAAGCCTCCCCTGAGTCTCAAAATGCTGGCTCAAGAGTTAATGATTAGGAAAATGTGAACATGTAGTAACAAAACTAGCTATTGGGCCAGAAACTGGTAACAATTTAAACAACATATTAGCCATATAGCAGAGTCACAGGACCTTTAGCTCCTCCCTGAAGGACATAGATAATAATGTCTAATGCACATTCCTAAGTTGTTTTTATAGAAACCAGACTCCTACCAACTAGCAACTGCTGATCACAGCATGTAGTCTCCAAGCCAGTTGGGACCAGAAGGCTGATGATGTTGATTTCTGAAACATCACCCTGTTACCTCACCACCAACCATTCAGAAGAATGTCCATAGGTTGATCAGACACCCTGTAACCCCCATCCCTAAAGTTGCCTTTAAAAACCCTTCCCTGAAAGCCATAGGGAGTTCTGGTCCTTTTAGCACCAGCTGCCCATTTTCCTTGCTTGACACCTGCAGTAAACACTGTACTTTCCTTCATCACAAGCCAGTGTCAGTAGATTGGCTTTGCTGTGTGTCAGGCAAGCAGACCCAAATTCCAGTTCGGTTACAGGAGCATATTATTTAATCTCTCAAATCCCCATTTCCTTATCTGTAAAAATGATACCATAATATCCACTTCATAGAATTCCTAAGTGCTTGGCACCAAGTAGAATATCAAAGCAAAAGCTAGTTTGCCCTTTATTTATCTTTGTAACTCCCATGGCACCTAGCAGGATACCTAGCACATAGTAGGCGTTCAACTAGCCAGTTTATAAAAAATGGATTATACTCTCTAGAGCCAGGAATATTTCCTTTGGACCACCTGGCCCTTCTGTCAAAAAAAAGTTCTCATGTAAAGGCAGCAATTCTCAATAGAAAATTTATCTCCCTGTCTCAAGACTGAGAACAATTGATTATTCAGCCACCTTGGAAAGTTCTTATCTCTTTTACCACCACTGATATTATATGAGATTATCTCCTTCCTTCTTCTTGCTTCCTCAGAAAATGAGGTGTTATGACTTTTCTTAAGCTGGGGCTCTGTGGTTCTTCGTTGGCATTTGACATTAAACTTTAAGTAGGTCACTTCCTATATTCCATAGGGGCTTCTGAAACAATTCTTAATGAACAAGAGTCATATTCCACTTATTTCGGATATTGTGTTCCCCCTCTTCTTGTGCATGCTTTCTGTCTCTGTGTGAAAATATGTTTATGGAATTTTTTGTTTCACTGACTGTCTTTTGTGCAGGGTAATAGCACAGTTTTGAAAGGTTAAATGTCTTTAAGAACTCAAATTAAAATACTTAGCATTGAATAATAAATAAATTTTTTATGGCTGTTCAATAGAACCTATAAAGAACTAAATATATTTTTTAAAAGATAAGAGGTAAGGTAAGCCTCTTTACTTTTTTAAAAATATGAACTTAACTAGTTAATATATCATTTTCCTGACATAGTCTTTAAATCTCTTTGCAGTATCACACTCTTCCAGATTCCTTTAAGAATATAATCATTCTCTTTAAAAACCATCTGATACGGATTCTAGCTATTTCAAATCAAATAACCACATATGTGAAGAGAAGTGTTTCCTTTGGATACAGGATTCACAATAACTCACATCAGCTGGGTCCAAAATAAGGCAATCCTTTTAGAAGTAAGTATGTATTTCTAAGAATTTTAGCATCCAAATGAATACTAGAGATGGGACTTCTTTTCACACAATATGGTTCTGCTCACTAATAAGACAGACCAAGCTTGCCTTAGATACATATATTATACCATCAAATTCATTTATATGTATGAAATACATTGTCCCACTTGATATTATTTGCATTGCACATATTTGTTTTATCCTTTAAAGGACATAATATTACAAGAGACCTGAATGCAAGAATGGGAAATGATTCTTCCACATGGAATGGGTGGAAGACCTGGGCTAGAAGATCACTATTATTCTAGAGAAAGTTATGCAATTGAAAAGGCCAGCATTTAATCAAAATAATTTGAAATCACAACTAATTTCAGTAGAACCTTAACATTGGCAAATATAACATTTATGGTTTTGAGCACTTCAAAGTGATGCTAAAATTCCAAAACATGTCATCATTTGTAATGTTGTTCATATGTTCATTTGAACTGCATGCATTGTAATATGGCCTTACCTAAAGCAAAAATAGTAGAGAAGGGTGTGAGGAATCAGGTGGCAGAGAGAAGAGCATGAGGAACATGAGGGCACTGAGCTTGGCTTTGTTGTTGCTCTCTTATCACTGAATGTGAACAGATCATTTAATTTTGAGTTATACATTATTACATTTTACAAGGGAACTCATTTTCTAGGGGAGGAATAATGAGGTTATATCCCTTGAGAATGTCAAGAATCTAGTCCACTGCAAAATATCAACCTGAGAATCTTCCCTTACATTTCTCATCAAGAGACCCCATACTTGCAGTTAGCTGTACTTTCAACAGGTCAATTCAATACTCTGTTAGGTTGACAGCTTCTGAGTGGTGCAGCATGAGATGACACCAGTGAACTCCATGATAATAAGCCCACTCCCCCATTTCCTTCATTGTACAAATGCTATGGATCAGTTAAGCCTGGATCCAGATAGTGGTGTTGGCTGAAGTTTTGTGGGCAGGAAAAGTAAACTCATTTAGTTAGGTATTTATTCCTATTAGAGCAAATCATTGGCACTTCCAGGATGAAAAGAGCCCAATGTAGTCAACTTGTCACCAAGTAGCTGGTTGGCCTCAGCTGCTTGTGAGGAATAGTGTCTTGTCAGGGCTCAGCCTTGAGATCTGTTGCTGGCTGGTTGGACACACAGAGTTGGCAATAGCAATATTTGCCTTCATAAGTAGGAATCTATGCTGTTAAACTCATGAGTACCTTTTACCTCTGCCTGTATGGCCTCTTCATTCATATGCTTAGTGTGTAGTTCTGAAGTGGGAAAGACATAGGCTGGCTAATGTCAAGTGCCTGACTTGCATTGTCTACTAGATCATTTTAGTGCCATTGAATACTTTCTAGTAAGCACAAATTAATAAGTGATACAAAAATCACACTTCATGCCAACTTCCATATGTCCATCCACCTGCCTCTACCCCCCCCCTGGACTTTATCTCTGATCTTTCAGTCTTTTTTTCCTTACAGGCCCTTGACCAAACCCTCCAGGACATTCATCATGGCCCAGATAAATGGACCATTTCTTCTTACTGGTAAAGTGGGTGACCAGGTACACTGCGCAAAGCTCTACCATGGGAAGACATTTTTCTTCAAGGCCACCCTGCTTGTGGCTGTATTGCATCTGCCATCCATTTTTGGCTTACAACCATGTACCAAGTCAACCCATCCATAAGCCAACCTCAAATTTATCCTCTTCCTTCAACTGGTTGTATGCACCTCCCTCCCCATCTCAACCTCCTGCCAGGTATGAGCTGAGGCATAGGTACTGGTGTACCATTGTGGGTGATATGGGCATGGGGGGTATCTCGACTATTCATGCCGTCTGGTCCTCAGTCTGGGTCTACTCAACTTTATGACTTGTGTCCAACAGAACGCAACTCATAATAAGCAGTTCCTGATGCATAGTCACTTAGGTCTGTTGGAGTATATGACCCAAATGACAGAGCTGCTTCCACCACAGTCTGAATTTGCTGCAGAGCCTTTTCCTGTTCCAAACCCCTCTCAAAATTGACAGCCTTTGGGGTCACATGATATATGGGCTAGAGCAGTATTCCTACATGTAGAATGTATTCCTCCAGGACCTGAATAAGCCTAGTAGGCATGTGCTGACCTCTTTGTGATAATGGATGAAGGTTGAGGCAAGTTGTCTTGTATTTTGGAGATGTCCCAGCATGATTCTAGGACCACTAGACCCCTGAAAACTATGCCCAAGTTGTAGGTCCTAAAGTCTTTGTAGAACTTATCTTCCACCCTGTAAACTGAGGACCAAAGTCTCCAGGGCGCTAACTCCTCTTGCACATCCTGCCTGAGAAGCATGCTCTCAACAATGTGATAAATCAATTGATATTCTACAGGATGTCCCAGCAATCTAGATATTTTCAGACTGTATTATAGCAGAGGTCCAAGACTTAACATAGTCCTAGAGCAAAACTATAAATGTAAATTGTTTTCCCTCCTTGTGAATGCAAACGTTTTCTAACCTCTTCCCTGATAGGGAAAGAAAAGAGTCCCATTACCAAATCAATAGCCGCAGATTGTGTAACAAGGCCATGTTAATCTACCCTAGCAAACCAGATCCCCTCTGCCACAGTCTCTGCAATCCAGGCTACTACTTAATTGAGTCTAAGGCGGTATACGGTCATTCTCCAAGATGCATCCAGTTTCTGCAGGGGCCAGACTGGTAAATTAAATAGTGATATGATGGGGATCATCCTTAAGATCCTGAAGATCCTGGCACTAATCGTCACTCTCTCTTATAATGTGATATTACTTTTTGTTTAGTATCTCGGCTAGGGATGTGGGTAGGCAGTTTCAAAGACTTCCTCTTTGCCCCCCATGCTACCATAGCTCTTACCCCACAGGCTAAGGATAAACTTGCAAATTTTTCAATTCCCATTATATATTCAGGAACTGAGGAAAAGACCACCTAGTGACTTCACAGACCCAGTGTATCCATGGCAAGCTGGACTTTGGCCAGGATTCCATTTATTACATGCTCTTCCTATATCACAAACCTAACAGTGGGACCATAATGATGCTTCAGGTCTCCAAGTATCAATGTCAGATCCTATGTCTAACCATCGCTGAAATGTCCTAATATTCCCCTTTCCCCATTGTACAGTCACTCAGATAAATAGCCATAGGTCCCACTGTGGAGGGACTGGAGGAATCATTATCACGTATACTTGCCACGGTGATACCACATCCTTCCCACTGGAACCCAGCCACGTCTTCAGGCACTGGGTTCTGGGTCTGAAAACTGGCTCAGGTCTGAAAACTACAAAAGGGATTGTGACTTTCTATTGGTGTGACCACTCTCAGTTTCCTGCTCTTTTATGACTGTTTTCTTTGATTAAATATATGTATTGAGCAATACCATCTTTGACCCTTCTTCTATTTTACCCCTAACAATGTTATTTATATTCTGTTAACTATCTTTCTGCAATTCTCTGTAGGTTAAGCCTCCTTGGCTACCACTCAATCCTGGCAGTTGTCCCAAAAATTGCAACCCCGGGCTTCTGGCAGTTAAGTGTAGCCACCTGGCCTCTACAACTTCGGAGCTCCGTAATCCCCATTAGTATCAATGAGCCAAGCTCTGTGACAGCCTCTCCTACCATCAGCTTTTGTCTGCAGAGGAAAGCCATGTGGAAATAGACAAAGACCACCTGAATGATTAGAAACAGAGGCTGCTTATTCAGAGCTCTCTACAGCAAAGGAGTCAGCCACCATCACTCATGTTTGACGGAGACTCAAAGGCAGGCAAGGGAAGTGGAAAAGCTTCACAGTGAAAATTAAGGGAAGATTTTAGGTATGTTCTGATTGCAGGGTAGTTTGCAAGAGGAAGCTGGAGGCAGGCTAACTAGGAGGGCATCTTATGAGATTGTTTTCGGGAGCATATTTGGCTTTCAGTGGTTGGTCCTGAGTTGGAATCAAGAAAAAATAACGAAGCTGCCCATTATTGGCTAAGTCCTGATTCTGGGCTAATTGCAGCAGAGGTTGTGGTTGTGAATATTTGTATATTTAGTCCCTCAGCCACCACTGAACCTCCTGGTGATGTTGGTGTCTCTCTATTCTGGGCTTGGTGTAATTCCTGGCCTTTTCTGTGAAATATACTTCTCAGCTGTGTTTTCTGGCTTTGCATAATTTATCTAGTCCAGAAGACCCACCTCCCTTCTTCGGTCATTTGCCACAGTAATGCAGACTTTTCAACCATGGCCCATCGTTTTCAGTGGGCTTTGGGGTCTCTGCCAGGGTATCGAATCCTGCGTTTTGCAAAAATGTCCCCAAGTTCATAAACTCACTCTTACCCAGTCTTATGTCCCAGACCTCTTTTTTTGTGTGTGTGTGTGTGGTACGCGGGCCTCTCACTGGTGTGGCCTCTCCCGTTGCGGAGCACAGGCTCCGGACGCGCAGGCTCACGGGCCCAGCCGCTCTGCGGCATGTGGGATCCTCCCGGACCGGGGCATGAACCCGTGTCCCCTGCATGGGCAGGCGGACTCTCAACCACTGCGCCACCAGGGAAGCCCCATGTCCCAGACCTCTCGATCAAGCAACCTCAAATCCAGTCCCCTGGGAGCTCCCCAGCTCCAACCAGTTAATGCTGGCTAATTCTTACAGCTCCCTTTCCTCTCTTAGAAGGCCCAGCATGTCCCTAGTTGCATTTTGCTACAACGTAACCCTAGTTATCAACCCAGTGGTCATGAGAAGAGGTAAGGGGAGATCCTGAGATGGGGGCCTACTGCCTTGCTAAAAAGACATCACAGTGTGTTCCCAGCAGGGAGAATGCTCTCTCTTAATAGGAAGGAGTGGGCCACCTCCACAACTCTGAGGGCTCAATGGAATATGGAGAGCTTAAATCTTTGAGGGTGTCATTACAGATGTCCTCATCTGATGTGTCAGGATTCCAGGTTTGCCCAACCAGAATCCTGGTCTTGGCATAATAGAACTTTCATTTATATTCAATCGTTTTAGTAGCTTGGCAACACTATTAAATCCTAAGTTTAGTCTTCAGCTTGCTCTGCTCCCTCACTGCAGGCAATAACGCACTCTGTGACCCACAGGCTTTCTGGCAATATTCAATTGTTTCTTAACTGCCCTCAACTTTTCATTATGCCTCTACAGGTCCTCAGTGCAACTTAGTAACAACCAGGCAATTCTGCTAGCTTTAGCAATTGGACTGACACTTTGTGCCAGAGCATCTGTGCCCCAAGTCTCATTGGATCCAATCCCCAAAACACATCTTACCTCCTGCTTTCCTGCACCACTCCTGCAACCAACAGTGTCAGCTGGATCTTCTGGGAAGCAGACACCCAGATGGAGGTAAGAGTGCAAGAAACATATGGGATAAGTGTATGGGATAAAGGGGGAAGGAAGAAAATTGGGCATGAAGGGCTAACTATGATGCAAACCTGACAAAGTCTCAGTCAACGCAGTTAGTAGCTCCAAGGATAAGGAATGTCGTCCATCAGGCAGATATGGTCAGTCATTGGCCGAGGGCTGTCTGGGAATCTGAGGTGTCTCTGAAGTTGCTAAGAGCTGGAGAGTTGTCAGTTTACTGCCCTTCTTGCAGCTGCACAGCAAGTTCTCTCTTGAGGGTCATCCAAGCAGACCTCCATGCTGCCGCATCATCGAAGTGCCAACATTTATATTTCCTTTCTTTTTCTTGACCTTGTTGACTACGCTTCCAGACAAATAGTAGTTAGTGGCAAATAGCTTTCTCTGACTTTTTAAATTTGATGGTAAAACCTCAAGTGTGTCCCCTATAAACATAATTTGGCTATTGGTTTTGGAGATTCTTTATCATGATAAGGAAGAGTCATCTATTTATAGCATAATTAAGGCTAGTTATTCGGAAGGAGTGAAAATGCATGCTCAGCACCTGCTAAGATTTTCTCTTTTTGAGCTCTTGATGTAATTATACTAGGGTTCTTAGCTGTCTGGTTCTTGGTTCTTGCCTTTTCGTTTCCCTGATTTTACCCTTTTACCCTGAGTATTCTCTACGAAACTTCTCTCTCTCTGGTCCTTACCCTAGTCAGGTTACCCTTCTCTAGCCCACAGCACACAGATCTCTGTAGCTACCTGCTTGGTCATGCTCCTGTGACTAAAGGAATTCAGTAATTGAGGCTTTTTCTTTATTTTTAAAAACTCTTACACTCATCCCATAATTTAAGAGCCCTTGAACGATCTCTAGCTCAAATCCACTGTCCCTATTTATTCAAATAATGCCTTCATGTCAAAATATGCAGGAGAAAGTTTTCCTGCCACAAATTCTATTCTACATTGTAGGTGCCAATCCATGCAAAATTATTGACTTAATCACTTACAGTATAATTTATATAAAATAGACCAAAAGAATTAGAGGAAATTAGGACTGCCTTCTCTCTTTTCTTACCACCCAGGAATTTTCAGAATATCCTTTCAAAAATCAGCACCACCTTGCTCTTTCACACTGCATGTCTGGATGTCTCAATATAATATCTTATAGGAAGAGCACAAATGCTTAGAGATAGTTTTTTTATTATGTACTATTACTACATTCTAATCTATTATGTACTATTACTACATTCTATTTCTTCTATTAGAGAAAATGGTTAAAATTTGAGACTTGTGGCATTTATTACTCTATTGTCAGCCTTTGATTTTATAGACAGATTTGATTTTTTGGGGGTCGGGTTGCATGATCTTGATATTGATCCTGGGTGTTTAATGGTCCTTCAGAGCCTTTACTGTAATATCAAAAAGGGTGGATCAAATGGATGGGAAATGGGCTTCTGACAGAGCAGATTCAGCTCCAAATGGCACAAGTGTCCTAGCCTGCCTGCTCTTTAATTTTTACCCAAACCATCTGATACATTTTTTGATAACTTGGATACATGACCTCCTGTCATAGCCTTTTCCTTTATGCTGCTGACATAATCCTATTATCATTCTGAGAATGGCCTCAAGGAGCCACTAAGCTTTTGGGGACAATTACTACCATGAGGAACAGCTCAATATCAATTAGACCAACACTAGGATTGCTGCTTTTCACAAACACTCTTCAGCATTTTGATAGCAAATACAGAGCAGCTCTATAAAAAGGTTAACTCATTTCATTATTTAATGGAGAATTTTGCAATTAACTCAACCAGAGTCACTGAAATACAGTCCCAACACAAAATTAAATATGCTACAAGTTCTACTATGCCAGAGACAGAATACTATCAAAATTGGAGCCTAGCACCAAGGCCAGACTGATGAGGATGCTGGTGATAGAACTATGCAGCAAACAATGCCATTGATCCACCCAAACCACTTCAGACCCTTCCCACCATTTCTGAATGTCCCTTCACTAGATTCTGTGTGCTTTGGCTCCCAATGACCAGCACTCATGTGTGCTCTTCAGGTGACAACCCTCATGGGACTGGAGTGGCTTTCCCCACATGGACAGAGAGCCAGAAGGGCCTGGCATTTATATCTCAGCTCGCAGCCTCACCACAGGGAGTCATTGTCAATCATTCTGAATAGTGGGTGCAAGAGTACAAAAGCCCAACTCTTCTGCCTCAGGTAGGAAAATTCTGAGGTATAAGGTATATCCCAGTGCTCTTTTGTGGATCAGGCAAAGCTACCCATATTAGTCAGAAGGATCATTTGATTATGAAGGCTGAGAAGCCCCACAATCTGCCATCTACAAGTTGGAAAGCCAGGAAATCCAGTGGTGTAATTCAGTCTGAGTCTGAAGGCCTGCCTGAGAACCGGAGAAATGGTGGTATAAATCCCAGTCTCGGGGCAGAACAGATGAGATGAGATGTCCCAGCTCAAGCAGTGAGGCAGGGAAAAAGGAATGAATTCCTCCTCCTGCCTTTTGTTCCATTCAGGCCCTCAGTGGACTGGGTGATGGCCAAGTTGCATGATCTTGGGGAGGGGAAATTCTTTACTGAGTCCACCGATTCAAATGCTAACCTCATCCAGAAACAACCTCACAAGTACACCCAGAAATAATGCTTAATCTGGGCCCACTGTGGCCAGTCAAGTTGCCACAGAAAGTTAACCATCACGCCACCTCCATCACCTCCAAAGGACTCTACCTGAGATCTCAGCCTTGCTTGGCTTCCTCCCCTGCCCTGCCCTGCTTCTCCTTCCCCCTTCTTCCAGGGACATCTCCTTAACAAAGCACTTACACACAGACCCTCATGCACAGTCTGCTTCAAGAAAACCTGACTTAAGACAAACTGTTAATAGTTTTCCACTGAGAGCCATTTGGCCCTGGGAAGTAGGAGGCTGAGCGCGCAAGTAAGGGTCACATAGCACCAGCTGTGAGGTGAAGGAGAAGTTGGGAACCCAACTGAGTCTGATGTCTCTGATCAAAAGCCAAGAGGAGAGAGTTCATATTGGAGAGGAAAGTGAACCTCACCCTCTGGGTTGAAAGAATTTATACATTTAATTATCTTATTTTAAAAGGTCCATGATCTCAAAATAAACACTGTAAAAAGCCTTCCAGCTGGCTGACTAAACACATGTATTCACATCTCCTCTGTCACAGTTTGGGCTCTCTGGGAAGCAGACTTGGATTTCGAGGTTAGCATGAACAAGGTTTATTAGGGAATATTCTTGGGGTCAACATCTGTGGAAGGGAAGGGAAGAAAAAATAGACAGAGGGAGAAGCTGGGCTGGGTGAATTCTCAATGTAGGCCTCTGCTGACCCCACAGGAAGCTCTGAGGCTGGGTGGTCTTCTGAATTGTAGCAAGTTGGTTGAAAAGGTTGAGCCTTGAGTTGATGAGTCATTGGTTGAAGGCTCTCCCAAGAAGGGCGCCAGCCTTGGGCAGCTGGAGGAATAAGCCCTTCAGTCCTAAATGGGATCTTGACAGCACACACAGCATCCTCTACATCCTTCCTCACAATATCCTATTGAAATAACAGGCAAAATTTTAAAATGGATTTATAATGAATTCAAATGAATCTGGAATATCAGGAGAGGTATCTCTAGCAAAACTGAACAAGGAAAATTTTCTGGAATAAATTGGTGAGAAACGATTGATAAAATTGCCCAATAAAATGAAGAGACTGAAGTGATTTTCAGGTGTCAGAGAAATATCCCAAACAAGTCCCAAAGTATCTCAGGCAGAGCCCTAAATAGCCTGAACATTAGAAGCATCAATGGGTGAGTGAGGATGCATGCCACAGGCATCGAGCTGGGTAATTAACTGCAGAGTGAAACAATTTTTTTTTTTTTTTTTTTTTTTTTTTTTTAACATCTTTATTTGAGTATAACTGTTTTACAATAGTGGGTTAGTTTCTCCTTTACAACAAAGTGAATCAGTTATACATATACATATGTTCCCATAACTCTTCCCTCTTTTGTCACCCTCCCTCCCACCCTCCCTATCCCACCCCTCTAGGTGGTCACTAAGTACAGAGGTGAACTTCCTGTGCTATGCTGTAGCTTCCCACTAGCTATCTAATTTACATTTGGTAGTGTGTATATGTCCCTGCCATTCTCTCACATCGTCACAGCTTACCCTTCCCCCTCCCCATATCCTCAAGTCCATGCTCTAGTAGGTCTGTGTTTTATTCCCTCCTACCACTAATCTCTTCATGACATTTTTTTTTTTTTTTTTTAGATTCCATATATATGTGTTAGCATACGGTATTTGTTTTTGTCCTTCTGACTTACTTCACTCTGTATGACAGATTCCAGGTCTATCCACCTCATTACAAATAACTCAGTTTCATTTCTTTTTATGGCTGAGTAATATTCCATTGTATATATGTGCCACATCTTCCTTATCCATTCATCTGTTGATGGACACTTAGGTTGCTTCCATGTCCTGGCTATCGTAAATAGAGCTGCAATAAACATTTTGGTACATGACTCTTTTTGAATTATGGTGTGAAACAATTGAGCCCAGCCCTGCACTCTCCAAGAAACCAGGGAAATCAAGTGCAGAAAGTAGTTCCAAAAAATGAATGGGGGCCAGGAAGTAGGGGATAGCAGTGAGTAATAAACTGAGTTAAATGCTGCTGGAGATTAAATAAGGTCTAAAAATTCAGCACCCCATTTTACAGGTAAGGGAAATGAAAAAAATAAAAAGAGATTTAATGACTTGGCTGAAGTTCACACAGCCTCTTTTGTTTCTTTTTTTTTTAAATTTCATTGAAGTATAGTTGATTTACAATGTTGTGTCAATTTCTTCTGTACAGCAAAGTAACTCAGTTATACCTATATATTTTTTTCATATTCTTTTCCATTATGGCTTGTCACAGGATATTGAATATAGTTCCCTGTACTATACAGTAGGACCTTGTTGTTTATCCCCTCTATATATACTAGTTTGCCTCTGTTAATCCTGAACTACAATTCCTTCCCTCCCCTACCCACTCCGCCTTGGCAACCACAAGTCTGTTCTCTATATCTGTGAGTCTATTTTTGTTTTGTAGGTATGTTGATACAAATCAGCTTCTTTTTTTAAAATACAACTTTATTGAAATATATTTTACATTTTATAAAATTCATTCATTTCATGTGTACAATTAAAAGACGTTTAGTAACTTTACCAAACGGTTGCTACCATTACCATAAATTAATCTAAGAAAATGTTTATCCCAATTAGATCCCTCATGTTCATTTACATTTAATCCATCCCACCCCTAGCCTCAAGCAACCACTAAACTACTTTCTTTTTATATTAACTTACATTTTCTGGGCATTTTGTAGAAATGGAATCAAGCAACATGTAGTTGTTTGTGTTTGGCTTCCACCATTTAGCACGATGTGTTTGTGGTTCAGCCATGAAGTAGCAAGCAGGTGTCAGTAGTTTCTTTCTTTTTATTGCTGAGTAGTATTCAATGGAGCATCTACCAATTTTATCTATCTCTTCATTAGCTGATGGACATTTAGGTTGTTCCCAGTTTGGGCTATTATGAATAATGCTGTTATTGAACATTCATGAGTCACACAGCTTCTAATTGCATTACTGGAATACAAACCTAGACCGTAAGAAGAAAGTTCACATTCCATCTTATGCTGCTTGGAGTGAAACAGCTTTCTCTGATTTATTTTCACAAGCTGTCTTCCTGTGTTTCAGTCACTGGGCCATGGGGATTGTGCCACGCCCAAACTCACCACTGGCAGATCCACGCCACTAGGCCTCTATCCACAACAGGACGTGAATGAATGCCAGGGTGGTGCCACTTAAGTTTCAAACTAAAATCCCCAGAGGCAAGATAAATGGAATTGATGTAGGTAAAGCCCATAGACTAATACCTGAACCATGTGTAGTATTTGTTTTTATGATTAGTATCCGTAAAGTTATGGCTGACTTAACTGTTTTATTTTTTGAGATAGTAGCAAATTATTTAATTTTGCCTAGGTAATAAAAATGTTTCTTATTTATGAAATTATAACAGTTAATAATTAACTATAAATCATACTAAGTATGAAATCTATGCATTATCATTTTAACCTGCTATTAAAAAGTTAATAATAAAATGTGGTTCTAACTATAGACTGGTGAAGAATAAAACTGCTCAGCACCCTTCTTCTGAATCCTGTTCTCCTCCTGAATCCTCTGTATCAATCGTTGGCATTCCCATCCACCCAGCCACCAAGATAGAAGCCAGAGAGACATCCTATAGCTTCTCCATCTCTCCCATTTCCTCTATCCACCCAATTAGTCATCAGGTCTCCCCTCTCTTCCCTCCTTCCCATCCTACTGCACCTGCCATGTCCTGCAAAGATCCAAACTCATCATTTGGCATCGTCTACACTGTAGACTCTAAAAGATCTTCCATGATCTGGCCCCACCTCACCTCTCCAGGCTTATCTCCCACCCCTCCTTTATTTTGGTGTTTCAGAAACACCAAAGCACTTGTAATTCCTCACACACACTTGTTCTCACAAGTTATTCCTTTTGCCTAGAATGTCCAACAGTACCTCAATCTGCTTTTTCAGGTCCATTGTTTAATGTTAAACTCAAGAACCACTAGACCCAAAATGCCTTTCGTGACCCCCAAAACCTGGATCAAAATCCTCTTCTCTGATTCCTCAGTCCCCAGGCATGCCTCATCATTGCATTTATCACTTTCTAGTGTAATGACCTCTTCATGGGAAGTTCCAGAGTAAGACAATTCCAAGTTCAAATCTGGCTCTGACACTGACTAGCTCTGTCACTTATAAGCTTGCGATCTTGAGCAAGCCCGTTACAGTCTCAGTTTTCTAACCTGAGAAATGGGGTTATTTCATCGGTGCATATTGATTCAGTGGATCCTTGGACAGATGAGTGAGTGGACAGAAGAATGGGAGCGCCAACCAACCACTCTTTCATTGATTATAATGGAGATCCGGGGGAGGTATCCGAGGGTTTCAGGATTATTTACTTGTTTCTTGGGTACATCACACTCATCTTTCAGTACCTACCTGAGCCGTCTTCGTACCTCCCTCACGCCCAGGCTGCAGGCATCCTCGGCAGCCTCTCCAAACTCTGGACAGGAGTGGGGGGGTCTGCATCCCTTCATACAGCACTCAGCCCCATCCGTGCATGGTTTTCTGAATGTAAGAAACTCCTTAGAGAAATAGTCTTAGTGTTTTGTTTTTCTTTTCTTTATGGAACAAAAAAAAAAAAAAAAAGAAAGAAATATATATAGTAGAGTTGGGGGAGGGAGAAACCATCTCTTTCCTCAGAGTTGAAAAGGACAAGTGACCATAAAATGAGAACATTCAACCCCCAGCTGAGAAATAAAAACAGAGAGAGGGCCATTAGGCCCAGAGTTGTCACCTGTGTCCCTCCCCTCTCCGGCTGCTCATGGGCAGGAGGGAGCTCAGATGGAGCTAAATGGCTCTGCTCCCTGTGAGGAAGAGCCTTTCTGCTGCTGGTCAGCCTGGCCTGTTTTTCTTAGTCGCTATTGTCTTCTTTTGACAGCAGCTCTGCAATAGGAGGGAAGGACACCCAAGCTGTATTAATTCATTCCTTCCAAAGGTAAAAAAAAAAAAAAAAAAAAAAAAAAAAAAAAAAAAAAAAAGTAACAATTCCAAGAATTTCCCTTCCAATCTACATTCTTGGCAAACACATTTTTAATAAGATAACGTAAATCCTGCTATGTACCAAACTTGTGTTTTCCTTTGACATTTAGCCTCCCGGCCCATGTCATACAAGGCATCAGACTCCATCTCTCAGTGTCTTGGGTTCACTTGGTGAAGTCTAAGTGTAGTATAAAATATTGCCTCTAAAAATATGTATGCTGTAGTACAAAAATGGACAGAGGTTTCCTAGTGAGTAATGAGCACCATTTTTCTCCAGTTTCCCTAACAGACTAAAACTAAAACCAAACACATCTATACATACACTAGACCCATCTCAATAATAAGAATGTAACTGACAGTCCAAAAATTTTAGAGGTCAAAAGACTGTCTTCTCCTTTTATTGTCTCTCTTTTTTTTTTTAAATTCATAATAGTGTCTGATCTTTTTTTTTTTTTTTAGATGCTGGGGGTAGGAGTTTTATTAATTAATTTATTTATTTTTGCTGTGTTGGGTCTTCGTTTCTGTGCGAGGGCTTTCTCTAGTTGCGGCGAGCAGGGGCCACTCTTCATCGCGGTGCGCGGGTCTCTCACTGTCGCGGCCTCTCCCGTGGCGGAGCACAGGCTCCAGACACGCAGGCTCAGTAGTTGTGGCTCGCGGGCCCAGTTGCTCCGCGGCACGTGGGATCTTCCCAGACCAGGGCTCGAACCCGTGTGCCTTGCATCGTCAGGCAGATTCTCAACCACTGCTTCACCAGGGAAGCCCCTGTTGTCTCTTTTTATTTAGACAACATCCAAATTCTTCCTCTAAGCCACTTAACACCATTACTAAAATTTCAAACTATTGTAGAATATATATCTACACATATGCATATACATATATATGTATGTATTTATATGTTTACATGTATATGTATGCATACACACACATAATGTTCTTAGGAAAAATCAGTTCATTGCATTAATTAACCTGTTCAAGACAGGTAAACTGAAGGGAAAGGGGCAAGTTGGGACATTTTGATCCTGCCTTACATTCTTACCCCCATGCTTGAAATGGGACCTCAGAGAAACACAGAATGTTGGAGCCAGAACTCCTTTCACCACTGAGGAAACCAGGGCCCAGAAAAGTAAAGTGACTTCCCAGACCACACAGCCAGATTGCAGAAGAGCTGTAAAAATCATACATGGATTCTAATAAGACAACTCCTGGGTGACATGGTTATGAAATATGGGGTAGAGAGAGATACCAGTCAGCCTCTCATCTGGAAGAAAGTTCCTTCAAACCTTCAAGACAGAAAATTCAAAACTCAACAATCTTTGGACCTGATAATGGCATAGCAAGTAAGTACCAGCACTGATGCTGGTAGGGGTCCATGAGCAGAGTGTGTGTGTGTGTGTGTGTGTGTGTGTGCATGTGCGTGTGTGTGCATGTGCGTGCATGTGTGCGTGTGTGTGTGTGTGTGTGTGTGTGTATGGTGTGCGCAGGCACAGCTGGGAAGGGGGAACTCTGCCCCATGAATGTCATCATGAAGGGCATGCCTTGCCCCAGATTCCTCCTATTCTCTTCTTACCCTCTTCCTCTGCTACCATTTTTCTTCTTTCTTCTCCTCTTATCCTACCAGGTACCTAAACTGCTCCTCTAGGCTCCCTGTCTGCACATGGTCAGTCTCAGTCCAGGGACTTCAGTGACTCCAACAACTAACTCATATCAACAGTTCAGTGATACAATTCGTGACACCATGGCCTAATGTTTAAAAGACCTCTTTAGTCTCAAAAAAAGGTCGGGGAGGGCAGGATCATGACATCATATGATATGATATTGTTCAGTTAATCAGCAATAACTTTTGAGAATCCACCATAGTAGAATGTCCTCATCAATTGTAGAAAACAACAGTGGCAAGAGGCCACAGTGGACACTGGCTCGCACTTGCTCCGAGGTGGAGGTGGCACTCTGGAGCTCACAGAGAGCTCTGAGGGGGCAGAGAGGGTAGGGAAAGGGAGAGAGGGGAGGGGAAGAGAGAGCATTCACTGAAGAGCTACTTTGCACAGGTGACAAAGTGGGTGCTTTATGCATGCAACCCCAATGTCAATCTGAAGAAAGACCAGGAGTAAAACAGCACAAATTCCTCCATCTCATAAAAGCATTACTTATTATACACATGAAATTAACAAAATCATGTAAATGTATTTGATGTTTAAAGAATTTCAGTCACGAAATTTCAATTTTTTTCTATTTTATTACACAATTTTTTTAAAGTGGATTAAATAGGTTGCAATTCAAAGAAAGGTTAGATTCTGTCACTAGCTTACAAAAGTTGTCAGAGAAAAATGATGCCTCTCAAAACCAATCACATCTAGACTATATATTTATTTGTCAAATCTGTGCATTGTGAATATATACTTCTACATTCATATTTCTGCACACAATATATTTTTCACAGAAATTGTCATGAGGTCATTAAATCCTACTTATGGCTTCCAGAAATGATACAGAGAGAGAGAGAGAGAAGATAGGGGTAGATAGATAATCTTAGGTGTGAAGGAGAGGCAAAGGGACAGATTTTTATTAAATGAAAAGTGAACTAAATGTTTCCATTTGAAAAAATATATAGATATTAGCCATGTAGTAACACCCTTAGACTTCAGATCTAAATTACACTTACGCATCTTTGTGATGGAAGAAATTTTCACATAGTGAAGTATGGGGAAATCATTCTGGCTTATATATGATTTGGCTTGAACATTCTGCTAACTAGAACAGCCTGTCTTACGACTTGTCTAACATACATTATACATCTGCTTTAATCATTAAAGAGAATGCATTTACCAGATTGTTTAGAATGTCCACTTTGAAGATAATGATAAATGTCCCCTTCCTCCTATGGCACCAATGCTAGTACTCCTTCAAAGACGAGGTTTTCGGGCTTCCCTGGTGGCGCAGTGGTTGAGAATCCGCCCGCCGATGCAGGGGTCACGGGTTCGTGCCCTGGTCCGGGAAGATCCCACATGCCGCGGAGCAACTAAGCCCGTGACCCATGGCCGCTAGGCCTGCGCGTCCGGAGCCTGTGCTCCGCAACGGGAGAGGCCACAGCAGTGAGAGGCCCGCATACCACAAAAAAAAAAAAAAAAAAAAAAAAAAAAAAAAAAAAAAAAAAACAAAGACGAGGTTTTCTTCTCAGACACCAGGGTCATGCGGATTCACTGTGTACATGCTAATCTGCCTCTTTTGAAACCTTGGAGGAATGTACCCCTGTCAGGTTTGATGTTTGTTCTTTATTCTGACAAGTCACTCAGGCATCCAAAATGGAGCCAAGTGGCCACTGTGGATATGGTTTCAGATACATTCCTTCATCACCGAGAACTTGAATTTTCTGAACTGTATCAAACTCAAGGTCACTACCAGCCATTTTCAAAAAAATATCTGCTGGCAGATGCCACTGCAACCTTATAACTATGCAACCATTTTGGACCCCAATCAATCCTTGCTTAACAAGCACCCTCACTTCTTGCCAGCTCCAATTCTAATTCCTGACAAAGAACTTATGTAATTTTGTGCTTTTTGCCTATACAAGCCTCCCCCATTTTGTAGTCTAGTAGAACACAATTCAAGTGCTTCTTGAATCTGTCTCCCAGGCTCTAGTTCTCAGTTTGACTTGAATAAAATTATATTCTATTCCCATTATAAATTGTTTATTGATTATTTCCATGGATATTTGTTATAAGAACTTGATAAGCAAGGGTACTGAGACCATTGTTCTCTTAATGTTCTATAATCCTAAGAATTCCAAATAAATTTTAAATAATGGATATTTCATTTTTCTACTTTATACTGAAGAGGAGAAATGGAAAGAAGGTTAACATTTATTGACAGCTACCTGATACCTAGTGTTAGATACTTTAGAACCATTATTTACTTTCTTTTAAAGAGGTTCCTATTGAAATCAAAATTATGATCATTTGTAATATCTCCATATCACTCTTCAACTTATAGCAAACATTGGAAGTAGAAACTAATTTTTTTTTTTTTTTTTTTTTTTTTTTGGTGGTACGCAGGCCTCTCACTGTTGTGGCCTCTCCCGTTGCGGAGCACAGGCTCCGGACGCGCAGGCTCAGAGGCCATGGCTCACGGGCCCAGCCGCTCCGCGGCATGTGGGATTCTCCTGGACCGGGGCACGAACCCTTGTCCCCTGCATCGGCAGGTGGATTCTCAACCACTGTGTCACCAGGGAAGCCCGAAACTAATTTTAATGATTATAAATATTACAAAATAAAAATATATTTTGTTCACCAACCTAGTGCCCTTTATATCACTAAAAAACACCAGAATATTTGAAGATTTTGATAAACATATCAAATTACAGGCAATCCATTGCAACAATAAATTAACTGCACCAAAAACAAGGACTGAATTTTCTTCCTGGTGAGGGAGAGGAAACTGACTTCTTTTTTCTCTTTCTATTATTTTTTTGAAGTAATAAAAGCCTATTAATATAAAGTGACACATTTCGATGTGAAAAATGCAGGCTTTGCAAAGCTTGTGGTTCTCACTGAACTAACAATAGACCCACATTACACAGATGGGAGTTCCTTTTCTTATTCACCTCATTAAGTGTTAGGAGTACCACACACAGCTTTTTCACTGTAGATGAACACTTGGTAAACACTATCATCAAGACCTTTAACTTGTGTGTTTCCCTAGGTTTGATGTAACTAAGTTTGTAGCTTTGATGTGACAAGAGTAAGAGATTTTTCATTGAATACATATATCCCCATAATTGTAGCACATTCTCAGTGGTTCTTCTCAGCACATGTTTAGTTGTTAGTTTTTGTTTCTTCTTTTTTTTTTTCTTTTTTGTTTTAATTTCAAGAAAAACTAATGAGTTTCCAGAAGCAGTGTGAGTGCTTTGGGGCTGAATGTGATTTAAAACCGGCAGTAAAAGAAAAAGAAGACAGGGAAGGTAGCTGGTTAATTGACCTTTATTGTGCCTTCTGGTTCATTTAGAAATGGAAATTAAATTAACGTGATAATTCAGTCCTACTGTGTTAAGGGTGCTATAAACCCATTGAATTTTATGGCCATTGATTTAGCATTTTTTTCTATTAACTGGCTTTAATTTTCAAAATTGTCATGCAGGTTCTGAAAAGTGTTTCATCCGCTCTGGTTCCTCCAAGTTACTAATGTGTAGCCTTTCCTTTAATAGTAGTCACTTAATTATTCAAGCGCAGAAGGCCCAACTGCCCTCAAATGCCTGAATTAATTTAGAAATTAACCCCATTAAAAGTCTTTTTAAGAAGTAAGGAATGTTCAGGGATAGTAAAAATCAGTGAAATTTCCTAATGCATATATCTAATTTTTTAAATATTGTACCTTAAAACTAATCCAGGCAAATGGAGAGAGAGGAGAAGATTTTGTGTTGGTGTTTCTTTTTACAGCTTCTTGATAACATGAAAATCTTTTAAAATGCAGCCATTCCTTGTAGTTCATTTAGGTGCCCAAACATCTTTTTAATGACCAATTTAGAATTATGACCAGTCAAAATTTCTATTTTTGAACTTTTAAAAGGTATCAATTTTTACTTAAAGCTAAAACGATTTTCTTGATTCTCTCTTTAGCAGATGTAGGTCTTAAGTATATAGCTTACAGAGCACATTTTTAATTACTAACTCAAATATTAGTTTTATTTTGAAAGTTATTGACACTTGAGGTCTCAGAGAGTTTCAAAAGGATTCTCTAACTTAACCTCATAGTATTTCTGAAAAGTAGAAACATGATAATTTTACCTTTCTGATTCTTTACCACTAAAGAAAAAGAAGGTAATTGATGGGCCCACAGACCCACAACTAGAACACTAGGCCTGTAAACAGTGCTGGACTTTCAACCCCAGTTTATAAATTCAAAGACATGATGAGTGACTCTTTTTTGGCTAAATTGTGAACATTTTTTTGTTATTTTCAAATAGTACGTTCAATTAAAATACCACAGTTTTTAAAAATGCTACATCATGGCTGATCTGTTTATATTAGAGTCTAAATGGTTGTTTTTATGTGTGCTTTTGATAGTTTTAACAATTGGAAATAGTAGTTAAAGACCCTCAGAGCATCTGAAGGTATTGCTGTTGGAAAATGGCAGATAAATATTTCACTCCCTTCTGGACAAAGTTAATCAGGTTCTTCATTATCCAAGCACTTTTGCCTTAGATGATGTTTCCACTCCAAGTCAATGTTTTCCCAAAGTTACCTATACTTCCTGGTTTAATGAACAGCTAGATATAATACCTAACAGAAAATGCATACCTATAAGAAGAGGTGTATTATTTCCTTAAAAGGAGAGCAAAAAATGGGTTTATGAAGAAGTGCTGGGGTGGAAAGGATTTAGAAGCACATGCTAATAAAGATGGTGGAAGGAACGGTACCAGAAGATCTTTTGTACTTCCTAGTATTAGTAGAGCCTCTTGCACCCAGAAGACTCAACACATAAATTTTAACAATTGCCAACACTTAACTATACAGCACTGACTGTGTGCCCTGCACTATTTGTTCTAAGGATCTTATATGTATTTACTCACATAATCCTCACATAAAGTGGGTACAGCAATTACCCTTCCCACCATACAGATAAGGAAATAGAAGTGTTACTGAAAGTGGGGGTCTGGCTGCTCACCACTCTGAAGCCAAAAAAGAGGCAAGGTTGGTGAAAAGGAACATTTGCTTTATATCAGAGGCCAGCAGTGGTTGGGGTGTGGGCAGGGGCAGACTTCTGTACAAAGGCCAACTCTCCCCACTGACAATCAGTGGGCAAGAGCTTTTATAGATGGAGGGAGGGGGCTACATGTAGAAATAGCACAGTCAGCTCTGACAGACATCTTGAAATTATTCATGCCATGGTCTGATCAGCATCATCTTGATTGTTTTAAGTTCCGGGGTTGATTTGTTCCCATTTCTTTGAGGCCAGTTCTCAGAACTGTGGCAGCTTATGTCATGGCTGCAGTCTGGTCATCATGTAGTTAACGTCTTCCGCCTGGTAGGGGTTTCAGTATCTATCAGATAGCTCAAAGGATATGGCTTAGAATATTATCTATAGCCCTTGAAGAGGAACTAAAGGTCCTTCACTTTGCTTAATGGCTAATCTATTCTTATTTGGTCTTGTTTGACTGTTTTCCTCTATTCCTGCATTTTCTCACTTCTGTGATTAAACTTATTGTTTGCCTAAAGATTTTTAACAGACAAAAGGCAGGCTGAGGGCTTCCCTGGTGGTGCAGTCGTTAAGAATCCGCCTGCCAATGCAGGGGACACGGGTTCAATCCCTGGTCCGGGAAGATCTCACATGCCACGGAGCAAATAAGCCCATGAGCCATAACTACTGAGCTTGTGCTCTACAGCCCATGAGCCACAACTACTGAGCCTGCATACCACAACTACTGAAGCCCATGTGCCTAGAGCTCGTGATCCACAACAAGAGAACCCACCGCAATGAGAAGCCTGTGCACCACAATGAAGAGTAGCCCCCGCTCGCCACAACCAGAGAAAAGCCCGGGCGCAGCAAGGAACACCCAATGTAGCTAAAAATAAAATAAATAAAATAAAATAAAATTTATTTTTTAAAAAATGCAGGCTGAGAACATGGCGGGGGACAAAGGAGTTAAGCAGCTTATGCAGGGATCTGAACCCATGCTGTCTGGCTATTACAACCTTCATTGAATGACTGCTATACTCTTGTGTCTGTTGATTTCATTTGACATTAAATCATTCCCACTCACCAGGCCTGATAATTTGGATCATTTTGGACTCATCCCTTGTCATTGTTCTCTTTCCTGCATACCTCCTCTCCATCCCCATTCCTCACACCCTGCTCATCTTAAATCCTAGAGTCCTGATCAGTTTTTATTCCCCAATCATGAAATCTAAACACATTCCCTTGAAGAGAATTTATAAAGTGTTCAATGGTGTTAATATTTCTAAATTTGAAACCCCTGACCTCTGCTCTGAGGGTAAGAAGCAGAATGAGCATGAAGGAGGGAGGATGAGAGTGAGTGTAAGGGGAGAAAGAGCACTCCAGCCTCCTTTTCCTGTGTTTTTTATGGCTTTGGATTTATACAATTTGCTGGAGTAGCTTTTGGTTTCTTTCTCAAGCACTGTGCCTGTGATGCGGGAGCTGCCAAAATAGAAGTGGTTCATCTTTCTCCTTTTCACAAACTGTGTACCTCATACTTACCTGTATCATAGCACCTATAACACTTTATTCCTTACATGGTGGTCTCCTTTAGATTCCCAAAATTTGGATTCAAAGGGTGGTTGATAAGGACTGTAACTCACATAAAACTGTATCCTCAAAACCTTGAACGATGTCTGGCTCAGTCCTCTTCAATAAATTACTGATGACTGAGTGAGTTAATGAATGTCTGAAATAAACCAGCCTTCACCAAGAGTAATAAATGAGAGTAGAAACCATGTTCTAGTTATATCTTTTCTAGAAAAAAAATAGTTTGAGGAAATGTAGCAATATCAGTATAAATAAATACTAATGTTTACTAATTTTGCACTTATTTTAAGAAATAAATGTTTATTTCTGATAAGGAACCAAGATGGCGGAGTAGAAGGACGTGCTCTCACTCCCTCTTGTGAGAACGCCAGAGTCACGGCTAGCTGCTGGACAATCATCAACAGGAGGACACTGGAACTCACCAGAAAAGGTACCCCACATCCAAAGACAAAGGAGAAGCCACAATGAGACAGTAGGAGGGGCACAATCAGAGTAAAATCAAATCCCATAACTGCTGGGTGGGTGACTCACAGACTGGAGAACACTTATACCACAGAAGTCCACCCACTGGAGTGAAGGTTCTGAGCCTTACGTCAGGCTTCCCAACCTGGGGGTCTGGAAATGGGAAAATGAATTCCCAGAGAATCAGACTTTGAAGCCTAGTGGGATATGATTGCAGGACTTCAACAAGACTGGGGGAAACAGAGACTCCACTCTTGGAGGGCACACACAAAGTAGTGTGTGCATTGGGACTCAGTGGAAGGAGCAGTGACCCCAGGGGAGACTGAGCTAAACCTACCTGCTAGTGTTGGAGGGTCTCCTGTGGAGGCAGGGGGTGGATGTGGCTCACCATGGGGATGAGAACACTGGCAGCAGAGGCTCTGGGGGGTGCTCCTTGGCATGAGCCCTCGTGGAGTCTGTCATTGGTCGCACCAAAGAGCCCAGGTAGGCTCCAGTGTTGGGTTGCGTCAGGCCAAACAACCAACAGGGAGGGAACCCAGCCCCACACATCAGCAGTCAAGCAGATTAAAGTTTTACTGAGCTCTGCCCACCAGAGCAACAGTCAGCTCTACCCACCACCAGTCCCTCCCGTCATGAAACTTACACAAGCCTCTTGGATAGCCTCATCCACCAGAGGGCAGACAGCAGAAACAAGAAGAACTACAATCCTGCAGCCTGTGAAACAAAAAACACATTCACAGAGAGATAGACAAGATGAAAAGGCAGAGGGCTATGTACTAGATGAAGGAACAAGATAAAACCACAGAAAAACAACTAAATGAAGTGGAGATAGGCAACCTTCCACAAAAAGAATTCAGAATAATGATAGTGAATATGATCCAGGACCTCGGAAAAAGAATGCAGGCAAATATTGAGAAGATGCAAGAAATGTTTAACCAAGACCTAGAAGAATTAAAGAACAAACAAACAGAGATGAACAATACAATAATTGAAATGAAAAATACACTAGAAGGAATCAATAGCAGAATCACTGAGGCAGAAGAACAGATAAGTAACCTGGAAGACAGAATGTGGAATTCACTGCTGAGGAACAGAAAAAAGAATGAAAAGAAATGAAGACAGCCTAAGAGACCTCTGGGACAACATTAAATGCAACAACATTCACATTATAGGGGTTCCAGAAGGAGAACAGAGAGAGAAAGAACCAGAGAAAATATTTGAAGAGATTATAGTTGAAAAGTTCCCTAACATGGGAGAGGAAATAGCCACCCAAGTCCAGGAAGCACACCGAGTCCCATACAGGATAAACCCAAGGAGAAACATGCCGAGACACATAGTAATCAAATTGGCAAAAATTAAAGACAGAGAAAAAGTATTGAAAGCAGCAAAGGAAAAGCAACAAATAACATACAAGGGAACTCCCATAAGGTTAACAGCTGATTTCTCAGCAGAAACTCTACAAGCCAGAAGGGAGTGGCATGATATACTTAAAGTGATGAAGGGGAAGAACCTACAACCAAGATTACGCTACCCAGCAAGGATCTCATTCCGATTCAATGGAGAAATCAAAATCTTTACAGACAAGAAAAATCTAAGAGAATTCAGCACCATGAAACCAGCTCTACAACAAATGCTAAAGGAACTTCTCCAAGTGGGAAGCACAAGAGAAGAAAATAACCTACAAAAACAAACCCAAAACAATTAAGAAAATAGTCATAGGAAGATACATATTGATAATTACCTTAAATGTGAATGGATTAAACACTCCAACCAAAGACACAGGCTTGCTGAATGGATACAAAAACAAGAAACATATATATGCTGTCTACAAGAGACCCACTTCAGGCCTAGGGACACATACAGATTGAAAATGAGGGGATGGAAAAAGATATTCCATGCAAATGGAAATCAAAAGGAAACTGGAATAGCAATACTCATATCAGATAAAATAGACTTTAAAATAAAGAATGTGACAAGAGACAAGGAAGGGCACTACATAACGATCAAGGGATCAACCAAGAAGATAAGACAATTATAAATATATATGCACCCAACATAGGAGCACCTCAATACATAAGGCAACTGCTAACAGCTGTAAAAGAGGAAATCAACAGTAACACAATAATAGTGGGGAACTTTAACACCTCACTTACACCAATGAACAGATCATCCAAAATGAAAATAAATAAGGAAACAGAAGCTTTAAATGACACAATAGACCAGATAGATTTAATTGATATTTATAGGACATTCCATCCAAAAAACAGCAGATTACACTTCTCATGCACATGGAACATATTCCAGGATAGATCACATCTTGGGTCACAAATCAAGCCTCAGTAAATTTAAGAAAATTGAAATCATATCAAGCATCTTTTCTGACCACAATGCTATGAGATTAGAAATCAGTTATAGGGGGAAAAAAAGGAAAAAACACAAACACGTGGAGGCTAAACAATACATTACTAAATAACCAAGAGATCACTAAAGAAATAAAAGAGGGAATCAAAAAATACCTAGAGATGAAGGACAATGAAAACACGATGATCCAAAACCTATGGGATGCAGCAAAAGCAGTTCTAACAGGGAAGTTTATAGCCATACAAGCCTGCCTCAAGAAACAAGAAAAATCTCAAATAAACAACCTAACCTTACACTTAAAGCAATTAGAGAAAGAGGAACAAAAAACACCCAAAGTTAGCAGAAGGAAATAAATCATAAAGATTGATCAGAAATAAATAAAATAGAAACAAAGAAAACAATAGCAAAGATCAATAAAACTAAAAGCTGGTTCTTTGAGAAGATAAACAAAATTGATAAACCATTAGCCAAGACTCATCAAGAAAAAGAGGGAGAGGACTCAAATCAATAAAATTAGAAATGAAAAAGGAGAAGTAACAACAGACACCACAGAAACACAAAGCATCCTAAGAGACTACTACAAGCAACTCTATGCCAATAAAATGGACAACCTGGAAGAAATGGAAAAATTCTTAGAAAGGTATAACCTTCCAAGACTGAACCAGGAAGAAATAGAAAATATGAACAGACCAATCACAAGTAATGAAATTGAAACTGTGATTAAAAATCTTCCTACAAGGAAAAGTCCAGGACCAGATGGTTTCACAGGTGAATTCAATCAAACACTTAGAGAACTAACACCCATCCTTCTCAAACTCTTCCAAAAAATTGCAGAGGAAGGAACACTCCCAAACTCATTCTATGAGGCCACTATCACCGTGATACCAAAACCAGACAACGATACTGCAAAAAAGAAAATTACAGACAAATATCACTGACGAATATACATGCAAAACTCCTCAACAAAATACTAGCAAACAGAATCCAGCAACACATTAAAAGGATCATACACCAAGATCAAGTGGGATTTATCCCACAGATGCAAGGATTCTTCAATATATGCAAATCAATCAGTGTGATATACCATATTTAAAAATTGAAAAATAAAAACCATATGATCATCTCAGTGGATGCAGAAAAAGCTTTTGACAATATTCAACACCCATTTATGATAAAAACTCTCCAGAAAGTGGGCATAGAGGGAACGTACCTCAACATAATAAAGGCCATATACGACAAACCCACAGCAAACATCATTCTCAATGGTGAAAAACTTAAATCATTTCCTCTAAGATCAGGAACAAGACAAGGATGTCTACTCTCACCACTATTATTCAACATAGTTTAGGAAGTCCTAGCCACGGCAATCAGAGAAGAAAGAGAAATAAAAGGAATACAAATTAGATAAGAAAAGTAAAACTGTCACTGTTTGCAGATGACATGATACTATACATAGAGAATCCTAAAGATGCCACCAGAAAACTACTAGAGCTAATCAATGAATTTGGTAAAGTGGCAGGATACAAAATTAATGCACAGAAATCTCTTGCATTCCTATACACTAATGATGAAAAATCTGAAAGAGAAATTAAGGAAACATTCCCATTTACAACTGCAACAGAAAGAATATAATATCTAGGAATAAACCTACCTAGGGAGAGAAAAGCCCTGTATGCAGAAAACTGTAAGACACTGATGAAAGAAATTAAAGATGATACCAACAGATGGAGAGTATACCATGTTCTTGGATTGGAAGTATCAATATTGTGAAACTGACTCTACTACCCAAAGCAATCTACAGATTCAAAGCAATCTCTGTCAAATTACCAATGGCATTTTTTATAGAACTAGAACAAAAAATCTTAAAATTTGTATAGAGACACAAAAGACCCCGAATAGCCAAAGCTGTCTTGAGGGGAAAAAAACGGAGCTGGAGGACTCAGACTCCCTGACTTCAGACTATACTACAAAGCTACAGTAATCAAGACAATATGGTACTGGCACAAAAACAGAAACATAGATCAATGAAACAATATAGAAAGCCCAGAGATAAACCCACGCACCTATGGTCAACTAATCTATGACAAAGGAGACAAGGATATACAATGGAGAAAAGACAGTCTCTTCAATAAGTGGAGTTGGGAAAACTGGACAGCTACATGTAAAAGAATGAAATTAGAACACTCTCTAACACCAAACACAAAAATAAACTCAATATGGATTAGAGACCTAAATGTAAGACCAGCACTATAAAACTCTTAGCGAAAAACATAGGAAGAACACTCTTTGACATAAATCACAGCAAGATCTTTTTTGATCCACCTCCTAGAGTAAGGGAAATAAAGACAAAAATAAATAAATGGGACCTAATGAAACTTCAAAGCTTTTGCACTGCAAAGGAAACCATAAACAAGACCAAAAGACAACCCTCAGAATGGAAGAAAATATTTGCAAACAAATCAATGGACAAAGGATTAATCTCCAAAATATATAAACAGCTCATGCAGCTCAATATTAAAGAAACAAACAACCCAATCAGAAAATGGGCAGAAGACCTAAATAGACATTTCTCCAAAGAAGACATACAAATGGCCAAGAAACACATGGAAAGCTGCTCAACATCACTAATTATTAGAGAAATGCAAATCAAAACTACAATAAGGTATCACCTCACACCAGTTAGAATGGGCATCATCAGAAAATCCACAAACAAGAAATGCTGGAGAGGGTGTGGAGAAAAGAGAACCCTCTTGCACTGTTGGTGGGAATGTAAATTGATACAGCCACTATGAAGAACAGTATGGAAGTTCCTTAAAAACCTAAAAATAGAATTACCATATGATCCAGTAATCCCACTACTGGGGATATACCCAGAGAAAACCATAATTCAAAAAGACACATGCACCCCAATGTTCATTGCAGCACTATTTCCAATAGCTAGGTCATGGAAGCAACCTAAATGTTCATCGACAGATGAATGGATAAAGAAGATGTGGTACATATATACAATGGAATATTACTCAGCCATAAAAAGGAATGAAATTGGGTCATTTGTTGAGACGTGGATGGATCTAGAGAGACTGTCATACAGAGTGAAGTAAGTCAGAAAGAGAAAAACAAATATCGTATATTAACGCATGTATATGGAACCTAGAAAAATGGTACAGATGAACCGGTTTTCAGGGCAGAAGTTGAGACACAGATGTAGTGAACAAATGTATGGACACCAAGGGGGGAAAGCCGCGGGGGGTGGGGATGGTGGTGTGCTGAATTGGGCGATTGGGATTGACATGTATACACTGATGTATATAAAATTGATGACTAATAAGAACCTACTGTATAAAAAAGTAAATAAAATAAAATTTTTAAAAAAATTTTATTTCTTAAGTGAATAAATTTAAGGGAATAATTTGTGCACTAAACTTCACATTATTCAGATTGACTTGATCTAATTCTAGCTTTCTCTTCCAGACCTATGTAGTAAATATAACCTGAATCTTTTCTTCAAGCAGAGCCCTTCTGTGACATATGCTCTGCTGATGCCTAACCCTGGGGACCTGAGGCTGTATCCAGTCTTAAAACACCTGCTTTCATCTTACAAGAGTGTGGGCATTCATTTCCCTCCTTCATTCTTCAAGGGTTTACCTTCTATCCAGTTTTTCAGGGAATAAATCTCACTTTCTTCCTCACACATTGTTTACCCTGGTTTGGTGTTTTATATTCCCCTCTAGTCTTTCATAAATCCTTTTTCCCTACTCGTAGCAGAAAACAAAAAGAAAAGGGGGGCGGGAGGAAAGAAGGGAGGAAAAAAAAGAAAGATTTAAACCTTAAATTTGTACAATGTTATATGTCAAATATATTCAACTAAAAAATAAAAAAATAATAAAGGAATAAAAAGCATCATCAGAAAATTTCTTATACCCACTTCTAACCCTGAGATGGTCTACTTTATACATGCTTTAAAAAAACTCATCCTCCTTCCCAATAACACCATAATTTTCAGAGAATATTTTATACCCTTGCAGTAGTAGAATTCTAGAAATTTTTATAAACTGATCCAACTTTCTGGCACAAGACATTTATTTTATTACTTTGTTGAATATTGAAAATGGATATTCAGAAAGAATATATATATTTTCTCACACAGAGTTATATAATTACAATAAAAGCTTCTCAAAACAGAGTCCTGAAAGAAAACCTTTTCTATTTGTCCTATAGCATCTTGGTGTCACCAGTAAGTCATGGGAAGAACACATAGTCTGTAAGGACAGAGCAGAGGAGTAGCCATTTCAAGAGCTGGGTCTAGCTGAACACATTACTTCTTACATTATAATCACTGAATCAAGGAGAAAATTTAATAAATGGATAACTAAGAAATAGAGCCAAACTCGGAAGTCAGGAGAAAACAAATTATGAATCAAACTGGGGGACAAGGTGAAGGCATGCATAGATGAAAGAGAAAACATCAATAACAAAGGAAACTAAAAGGAAGCAGTGAAATGAGCATACATGCATATATTTCCTAGCTCTACCCATCAGGAGGCCCTAGAAGTAATGATACCCAGTATCAATGAGTGTAACCGACTCCCAGATCTTGGTTTCTAATACCATTCTCCAGTGAAAGAAAGCAGGGCTCCTTAGAGAAATGGATGATTCTAGGGCTGGGACAGAATATACAAAATGAGAATGGAGTATCCTGTAAAGCCAGAAGTAAAGAAGTGTTTAAGAAACAAAAGGACGGGAGCATAGTGAAGGGACAGAGAAGCCAACTGAAAGAGCTCCCAATTGCGAAAGTTGGAACAGTTTAAATAACAAAATAATGTAGTACTGGCTTATAACCCAAAACATAAAATAAATATCCATGGGTTCATGTTAACATTAAAAAATGATTGAGTAAATAAATGAATGGAGAAGAGACAAATCTCCCACAAAGAAGAATTCCAAGTAATTTATGTAGGTACTCCTCCCCTCAACAAAGTAAAGTTTAACACCCGACTTGTGTGACCTGTGCTTAGTGGCATACTTCCAAAGAGCAGAGTGTAAGAAGGGGGAGAAAAAAATCACTTTACTGGCAACCACTACCTCAGCCAGGTGATCAAGTTAATATCCACAATGATAAATCATGTTGATAGTATTTACCTTTGATATTATGTGAGAAGAATGGCACTTTAACTCTGAGGTTTTCTTCCCAAAAATCTATTACCCCAGTCTAACCATGAGAAAAATATCAGTAAACTCCAAATTGAGGCACATTTTACAAAATACCTGACCAGCACTCCTCAAAACTGCCAGGGTCATTAAAAATAAGGAAAGCCTGAGAAACTATCAAAGGAGGGGGCCAAAAAGACATGATGACTAAATATAATGTGGTACCTTGAATGGTATCCTAGAACAGAAAAAGTATGTTAAGGAAAAATTAGTAGAGGCCAAATAAACTGTGAACATTAGTTAATGCTAACATACCAATCTGGTTCCTTAGTTGTGATAAATGTACCATAGTAACGTAAGATGTTAACAGTAGGGAAAACTGGGTGATAGAGTAGATGAGAACTCCCTATGCTATCTGTGCAACTTGTTTGTAAAACAAAAGTTATTCTAAAATAAAAGGTTTATTTTTTCAAAAGCAATAAATAAAAGGAAGTAGTAAGAAGCAAGGCACAGGATTATACACTTAAGCCCAGCATCTAAGTACTTGAAAACTGAGCATCCGTCAGACATTCCTTTTATGTCAGTCTTGGTGCATCTCAGTGGGCCTAAAAAAGATGCATGAAGTAGTTAAATTAGCCTGAACCCATGGCGACTTTTAAAAAATACATATTGGTTGATCATACTGCAAAATCAACCACAGTGCAGAGATACCTGTTATATCTTTGACTTCCCATATCATTTCCTTTGTCAAGGAGTCCTACCTTCCACAGGAACTTGCAGATGACCTAAGTATACGACCAGTCACAATGTCCTATCACCCTGGGCACAGTGGTTGTGTAACAGAGAAGAACAAACCTTACATACTGGGTCTGTTCCTTTAGCTCTAACCTTTGTGGTCTGTTGCCTGTGCTTAGTCATGCTGGCTCTGCACCTTTGTAAAAGGATGTTGCCTATAGCCTGAAATATACATAATAGTCCTTTCTCAAGGCTCTAATTCCCAGGCTTGACCTTTAAAAGTATAATACTTTTCATTCAGATAGAGATAAAAACAATAACATTTGTCTTGTTGGAGGTTTGCAGGAACATTGTGACCAGACCTAGGCAACTACAAGAACAAAGGGTTATCACATCCCCTCCAGGGTCTGGCTGGTACCAAGAAGTTTGCAACAACCAGCCACAAGTCTCTCTCCTTTAGTATAAAAGAAGCCTGAATTCTAACTTGGGTAAGATGGTTCTTTGGGACAGTAGTCCACGATCTTCTCCATCTGCTGTCTTTCCTAATAAAGTCGCTATTCCTTGCCCTAACACCTCATCTCTTGATTTATTGGCCTGTCGTGTGGTGAGCAGTAAGAGCTTAGACTCGGTAAAATTTGGTCCAAGGGTGAATGTGGAACCCAAAGAGCCAAGCATAGCCATTTTCGGTGGATTGGTGTACTCAGTATCCTTCTGAAATGGTGAGCTGTATTAAGCTATGTAAACCTAGAGCTATGAGGACCATCTTTTCCAATGGAGAGAGCTTGCTAGATAAAACACCCCAGAGGAAAAAAAAAAATAGACATGGGAAGAGAGAAATTTCTAATGACACCTTCTGAGACCTGAATCCGATATGCACATCGTAGCACCACTTTTGGGAATCTCAGTTATTTGAAATGGTAAATTCCTGGTTTTCCTTAAGTGACTTTGAGTTGTGTTTCTGTTACAATATAAAATCCTGATTAACAAAAGCAGTTCAAGACTGAATAGATGAATACTCAACTGATATATCATTTGTTTATTAATTTTAGTTATTTGTATATTGGAATATTCAACATTAAAGAGTACATATTATTTGCCAAGGCTGCGCTAGGTCCTGGAAATAAGCATCAATCTCTTCCTCAAGAACATACAGTCTGTAGGAGAGACAGACAGGCAGTGTGACAGACACTGATATATGTATTACTGCATGCAATCAACCTTGAAATATGGGCACTCAGTGTAGAGTAGGGTGACATCCTGAGGAAAAGATGACTGAAATGGGTTTAGAAGGAGTTAAAGGAGTAAACAAGCTGAGTTAAGGGTGGAGAGAAAGTGTCACGATGGGAAGAGGCAGCTACTGCTATGTGACACAGAGGTGTCAGAAGCCTGACTGCCTTGAGGATCTGTAAGTAGTTCAGCATGACTGATTTGTGGGTAGAAGGAAGGAAGTGGCAAGAGATGAGGCAGCTCCTGGATTTGAACTGTAGCCTAAAGACAATCAAGGGCTACAGATAATTGTTATGTTCTGACAATTATCTCTATCAATGTGGATAAATGATACATATTTTTAATGTTTGACTTCTCTCTCTCGCTCTCTCTCTCTCTCTCTCTCTCTCTCTCTCACACACACACACACACACACACACACACACACACACACATCTATACCTGCAGCTCAGTCAGGCATATACTCTTTTCCAAGTCCAGTCACAACTAGCTCTCAGCTCAAAATTCAGGCTGATTGCCCAGGACTCAGCAAAGCATCAAGGCGAACATGTTTCCAGTTTTAGCAGATAAATTATTAATGGGTAACTTGGAGGTGATATTCCTTTTTGCACATTTGATCAGCACAGATCAGTTCTTGGATCAGCACACACTTCAAATTCCCAATAAAAATTTTTGTAAAAGTTTTCCTTGGACTGAATAAGATCCTTATCCATCACTGTCTTTTCTCCTTTGGAAAATGTTCACTAGCTGAGCAAAGGCTCACTTACTACATAAGAGCACTAAGAATATGTTACCACTGGTTCATGAAATTCAATGAGAATTTACTAACAAGAATTGTGGTGTCTGAGGATCAATTTAAAAAATATAGATCTGGTTCAATCCAACAAATACCCATTAAGTTCCCACCCTGCAAAAGCCACTATTCTGGAGGCTCTGGGGAGTACAAACCGAATGTCCCACGCAAAAACAAATTTTCTCAATCATGCTATGAAGGGTTCTTTACATATCAAAGTTGGCAGGAAATAGAGAACTAAAATTGTTTCAAACTGTTGTTGGCAGTAAGCTTCTGTCTGTGTTAATTACACTCTATGTTTGATGCTCATCATTCAGTCAACAGTCAACGCATTGTAGACTTTCTGTGATTGACTAAATACCAAATTACTGTGTGAAGCTTTTTGGATTTCTGAGTATATCAAATTTATAGCATTCCCAGACTTGATGATCTAATAGCTGGGGGTGTTTCCAGCCGCAACTCTTTTGAGAAATAACTAATCATTGAAAATCTTGGGTACAAATACAGACACATTCATTAGGAAGGACTTAAAAGCTTAGAACCATTTAGAAATACAGATTTTTTTTTTTTAAAGAAGCTCTTTTAACTTTAAATTTGAAAGGATAGACGACTTGGCAAGAAAAAAAATTGCACAGTATGTTAGTATTGTCTCTTATACATTATTACATAATGCATAGACATCATCAAAAAAATTTAACAGAATTTTGGTGTGTATGCATACATGTGCTTGTATGTCGTGCGTGTGGTATGAGGGTGAGGGAGAGAGCTATTAAGAATAATTTAAGGTAAAGATCACAATGAACAGAAATCAAAGAAAAAACACAAGCTTTGTATAGGTTAGTTTTAAATTTAGTATTCAGTTCTCAAAGTATATGTTATAATAGGTAGAGAGCAGTTAGCACCCCGCAGACTGCTTACATTCAGAGGAGTGCTGGAGCCAGCTTGTACCAGCCTGCAAGAGCCAATTTTGTGCAGCTTTTCTCACCTCCACATTCAGCAACTTACTATGGATAACTTGAAATTGGCTATCGTGTGAACAGTTACACCACAGAAACTGGTAAATCCTATAAATCAGAGCTTATTTTTTTCCCAGGAGAGCTGATTGATAAACATTTACCAGGACATAACTCTGTGTGTGTGTATCTGTGTGTGTGTGTGTATACAAATGTGCACACACACACACAGATACAAAATATATGTTAGGGACTAGAAGGCTACACAGAGCTATAATGTAAGGATTGTTTTATTTTTTTTTACCCTCATATTGGACATTGAACAGCTTTTCTCCTTAGTGGTTATAGATATATAGGTAGATGGTAAATAGACGATAGATAATTAGGGGGAAATGACTCAATAATGAAATTATTACTATAACGAAAAATAATAAAATTGGAATAAACCTGGTAGCTAATAAATGTAGAAAAATTGTAATGGCTTTACTAAAAAGCAAAATTTCTTAAGCATTTTATAAATTTGTTTGAGCTAGGAAGATAATTTAGTCTACATCTATTCTAACTACCCATTTCACTTACAAGGAGACTGAGGCACAGAACATTTAAGTGACTTAACTATAATTATAAAACTAGGCAAGTGACCAAGCCAGAGCAAGACTCAGATTTTCTCACTCAGGTTTCTAATGGGTCCATTAGGTCTATTGGGTTCCTTTGCATGGTATCTTTGGCTGAAATTGCCAAAACAAGCTTCAATTTTTCCAGCAAATGTTTTTCATTATTAAAACAAAATACTAGTTGCTATCAGCCCTTTTAAGAGAGCAGAAATATATTACAGATGTTTCTTTAAAGCAGACCTCCCACAGATCTTTCCAAGGCTTGACTAAAGTCACCAGTATCTTCTAGATGGAAAGATTACAGCACAAAATTTGAGATGTTAGGATGATCTAAGTACTTTCATTTATAACACTTCTCTTGAACTGATCATGTTTGCAGTTTCCCCCCACCATTTAAGTCAAAATTAAACAGACATGGTTTTCCTCTTCTCAGAGTATGAAGCTCATTTTAGACCTTTAAGGAGCAAGCTGCCCAGCACTATTGTAAGATATCGAATTGTTAAGCCACTAATGAAAATATATGCCAGATTTATAACTAATATATGAATTGCTCTTTGTTCTCTAAAATACCCTGTTCAAAGGGAGTGCTTACACATGGACAGTTTACATTTCATAAACTATTAGACTGTTAGAAACTTCCTTCCTAGGAACAGAAGGAAGCCAATTCCCATCTCCCTCCCACTTTGAAGACTCCTCTTATCAGGCATTGCTAATGGCATTCACTCTATCTTTTTTTTTTTTTTTTGCGGTATGCGGGCCTCTCACTGCTGTGGCCTCTCCCATTGCGGAGCACAGGCTCCGGACGCGCAGGCTCAGCGGCCGTGGCTCACGGGCCCAGCCGCTCCGCGGCATGTGGGATCTTCCCGGACCTGGGCACGAACCCGTGTCCCCTGCATTGGCAGGCGGATTCTCAACCACTGCTCCACCAGGGAAGCCCTACTCTATCTTTTCCATTGACAAAAACATCCATTCATCTGCTAAAAATAAATTGAGGCAATAGTGTGAAAAGAATAGGTTTCAGAGCCAGACACTCAGGTTCAAATCCTAATTCAGCTACTTCCTAACTGTGTAACTTTGGAACAGTTACTTAACCTCTCTGAGCCTCAATTTCACTGTCTGTAAATGCCTAGGATGATAGTGTATAGAATTAATATCATTTGTTAAGATTAAAGAGAGAGCATTTCTAAAGAATTTCATAGAATATCTAGTGCATAGTAGATACTCAACAAAACTTAGTTCCTTCTTTTTGTCCTTCCTACCCTCTCCACTGGCCAGGTGTTGGAGATACAGAAATTAATAAATCATCATCCCTGCACTACAGGTATTTATAATACAGGAGGAGAAAAGATTTCTAAATGACTCATTTCCACACAGTATAACTTGGTGAATCAATTGGGATCTCATCAGGAGACAGATGGTATCTCAAATTGGATAATTTGAAGAGGGTCTAATAAAGGGACTATTTCCAAAGTATGGGTATAGTGAGGAAAACCGCAGGAGATAGTGCAGTGTCCCAGGGCTGAAAACTGTGAGACACAGCCCCTGTTCTGGGCCTGATGAGCTAGAGGAGGAGCAGATACAACTTCCTGGAAGGAAAGAATGCAACAGCGGGGTGTGGGTGCTTGCTCAAGCCAGCTCCAGAGAACTGACAGTGTACATTTCTTTCCAGCTCCACGTTGCGTAAGGTACATTGTTTGCTTGAAATCGGCCGTGGTGGGACTATGTATACCACAGAAGTGGGCAAACACTACAAGTCAGGGCTTCCTCAACCTCCAAGCTGGTTGTTAACCATTTACCAGAATATCAGCCTTTGCTGTGGGAA
Organism: Kogia breviceps; assembly: GCF_026419965.1. Taxonomy (NCBI): domain Eukaryota; kingdom Metazoa; phylum Chordata; class Mammalia; order Artiodactyla; family Physeteridae; genus Kogia; species Kogia breviceps. The sequence goes on from NC_081326.1 coordinate 37,571,547, forward strand.
GCAACTAGCCCAGAGTAAATCCACAGAAAGGAAACTAGGGGAATAAAGAGCCCACATTTATTCTCCTTTTTCCCTCTCTTCTCCTGATAATGGCGAAACCTGATCAGAAGCCGGAGATCAAGACATGGTATCCATTCCGCCTGACTGCTCAGGCAACTAGCAGGGTGGAGAGGATGGAAAGAGTAGATGTGAAGCTGAAAACAGAAACATACAGGACATATAATGGAAGAGAGGATACAGATCTATGGACGTATCAAGGAAGAAATAATATTTCCTGGGGAAGGCAGGGAAGATAGAGAGGAGATGGGTCTTGAAGGATGAGTGCGAGTTTACATAATGTAGAAGACAACAAAAGAAGACAAAGGACATTACAGACAGGGAAAACTGTGACGGGAAAAAGATTCTAGATGCCTAACCCTGCTGAAAAGCTGATAAATATTTTTTTTAAAAAAAAGACCTCTTTATTATGGTATAATTTTAGATTTACAAAAAAGTTGCAAAGAGAGTAAGAGAATTCCCACACACCCTTGATCCAGCTTCCCCTGATGTTAACATCTTACATAACCATTGACCTTCAGTGATGGGTTTGTGTGTACATATGCAGGCAGGTAGAGACATGTGCACACATACACAGAGCATGACAGAGGCAAGAGCTGATGTATTCAAAGACTAGTAGGATGCCACAGAGAGTTTGGGGTGGGGGCCTGGGAATTATGGAGGATAAGGATGGAAAAATATTCTGAGGTCACATTGAAAAGTATCCACTTTTTTCCATCTCAGGGCCACTATCCCCATTGAGGCCACCAGCATCTCTCACCTGGATGACCACCACAGTCCCTTCCAATCTACTCTACATTACAGCCGAGCTGATACTCCTAAAAGACAAATCTCATCCTGTCCCTCTTCTACCTAAGAACAATGAGCAGCTTCTTATTGCCCTCAAAATAGAGTCCAACTCCCATGCACAGCTTTAATGCTTTCCTTGTCCTCTCCAACCTCTCCTGCCCCTCCTGCAGCTTTCCTCCCCATTCTCTCATCCCCTCAATCTCCAGAAGCAGGAAATGGTTTTTCAGTTCCACTTCAGTTTTTCTCACCTTTCCTCCCCTTCACCTGGCCAACTTCATCCTCATTCTCAGATCTCAGCCCTGACATTACTCCCACCTCAGCCATCCCTGACCTCCCCCCAGATCTGTTTCCCCCCATGATGCTCCAGGCATAGTCCTGCCCTAGTTCATAACGTCCTGAACTGCAGTTGCCAGCCCCCCTTGTCTCTCTCCCTCTCTAAACTCTAGAATCCTTGAAAACTTTATATCTACAATAACTAGCACAGAGTTCAGCATATAAAGGGCACTCAAAAAATCTTGATTGGATAAATCTCTAATGGTGAACTATCAGGCACAGAGACAGGCATCCAGTGAGATGCTTTTGCTGCAATATTCTCATAGCTAACTATGAAGGAGACTTCCTGTTCTGTCTCTATTGATTCAGCTTGGACTGGCTAAATCCATAGAATATGTTGGCTATTGACCTTACTTGCTGTATAATGGGCACAGTGTAAGTTACCAGTAGTGACACATAGAATAATACTAAAATGAGATTTATTGAGAAAAACATATAAGCAGAGCAGCAACAGAGCGCCTATAGTTCCTCGAGCTCCCAGAGAGTGCAGTCAGCCCAATACAGTGGACGCACCTTGGAAAATGCTCCAAAAAGGGATCTGCACCCCAGTGCTGCCAGAAAGCAGAAGCCAGAAGCTGGGAGGAGAGCAGAGAACACCCATGGACTACCTAACAAGGGAACTTCTAGGCTAGGGGTCAGGGCATGTATATCTGGTGACCTTGTCTCCTTCTGATGAGTGAGCTCCCTGCCAAGCCACCTAATGGAAGCAAGAGACAGCCACCAGGTAATCAACTGACAAAATGTGTATTTCATCTCCTGTGACCCTCCAATATGCTGAAATTTCAGAAAGAAGCATAATTCAAGTACACAGAATTGTCTCAGCCACTCACCTTTTGGAGTTGCTTCAACCCATCCTCAAACATGGAACACCCTTTCCCAGCACAAACCAGGGATCAAAATACTTAGAGTGCCCTCCTCATGCATATAGCCACACTCTCAAGTGTTGTGAATTGAAGGACCCAGTTCCAGTTATATATTGCTGCATGACAAATCGTCCCAAAGCTTAGTGGCTAAAACAGCAATAATCATTTTATTATCTCTGGTCATCACAGGGGAGGGCCTTCGCTGGCTGATTCTGGCTCTAAGTCACTCATGCAGTTACAGTCATATGATGGCTGGTGCTGGAACAGCTGGTGGCTAGCCAGGCACTTCTATCCTCAGTAGTATCCAGGCTTCTCTGTGTGGTCTCTCCCCTTCAGCTACTTTGCACTTCCTCATAGCACAATGGCCTCAAGTCATTTTGATTACTTACACAGAAGCTTAGAGCTACAAAGCAATTATTCCAATGATCAATGGAAGCTGCATCACCTTTTATGACTTAGCATTGGAAGTCCCATAATGTCATAGTGACCAAAGTCATGAGCCCACCCAGATTCAAGAGAAGGGAACATAGACCCTACCTCTCAGTGTCACATTGTAAGAAGATCATGTGAGGGGAGAGATATTGTTGCAGTCGTCTTCGGAAGGTACAGTCTGCTGAAGGCACCAAGAAGGTGCTGGTCCAAAGATAGCTCTCCCCCAAACTAGCTATAGTACTCAACTTGCACCATTCATTTTCTATCAGTTACTATTCTTACATAGGTAAGGCCCCATGGGAAAGGGTTACAGATTATGGGCTCAAAATGACAGCAAGAGGCCAGAAAGAGAGGAAAAGATTTTGATTCCTTGAACAACACAGTACAATTTTTATTTTAGAACTATCTAGTTGTGTTGTGGAAAGTGAATTGGAGAAAACAAAACTAAGGTAGGAAAATCAAGTGGGATGTTGTTTGTCATCTTTGCCTCTAATCTCTGTGTGTGTCTTAGTTCTCTTGTTTTTAAAATGAGAAAAAGAGTAGCACTTACCACAAGGAGAAACTGTGAGATTAAATATAAGTTAATATGTAGGGTGCTAGGTATAATGCTTGGTATACAGTAAGTGTTTTACACACACACACACCCCTACTTGCTACTATCATAGTCTTACTCTCCATGTGAGAGATGATGGTGGCCTAAATTAAGGAAATGGATACATTTTAAATATTTATTTCTTGGAGGGTAAGAAAGAATGAGGCTGGTTGTGGGGGGATGGAATCAAGAATGACAACTATGTTTTGACTTTGAGCAAACGGTTGGGTGATAATGGATAAGAAAAAGGGAGGGAGACAGCTCTCCTATCCCCAGTCTCAGGCCTAAACATTCCTTGGGCTTCCTTTCCAAACGCTCTCCTTAGTTGTTAAAGCTTCAAGAAGCTTACAAGTTTCTCAACTGCTTTAAGCTTCATTTCTTCACCTGTGAAAAGGAGATAACAATAAAATGTAAATGTGCACTTAATGTGAATTTAACTCTATGATCTCAGCAAAAGAGACAGAATAAGAGTAAGCATGAGCACAAGAGGAAAAATAAATTATGTAACCATAATTTAAACTATTCCACTCAATGAGCTTAGCTCTAAAATGAACGTGCTGAGGAAGGGAAGAATCTGCTGTTACCCCAGTCTGTTCGTTCCCACTTCTCTTCTACATTGTTTGATTATAAAAGTTAAACGTACAGGGCTTCCCTGGTGGCGCAGTGGTTGAGAGTCCGCCTGCCGATGCAGGGGACACGGGTTCGTGCCCCTGTCCGGGCGGATCCCAAATGCCGCGGAGTGGCTGGGCCAGTGAGCCATGGCCGCTGAGCCTGCGCGTACAACCAGGACCCATCTTTAGTTACTTGATCCAAATTCTTTTAAAGCAAGGAATCATAACAAAATAAAGCATACATAACTTTAATCATTTATTTTAACTTAAAACAGACAAATATAAATTTCTCATCCTATCTTTTGATATAGAGCCAAGGTTTAAGAAAAATTTTTAATTTATTTTTTCTTAATATGTGTCCACTGATGGGAGTTCCATACCATATTCCTTGAGTAAAGTTTAACACTTTCCTGTTTACGGTAACAATACAAGTTTAGAGTCCAAAATAACAAGGTCGTGACCTAGGAAATGAATGAGGTGGTATCATAGCTCAGATTTATGTTGAGTTTAAAAGACAGGGCTTCCCTGGTGGCGCAGTGGTTGAGAATCCGCCTGCCGATGCAGGGGATGCGGGTTCGTGCCCCGGTCCGGGAAGATCCCACGTGCCGCGGAGCGGCTGGGCCCGTGAGCCATGGCCGCTGCGCCTGCGCGTCCGGAGCCTGTGCTCCGCAACGCGAGAGGCTGCAACAGTGGGAGGCCCGCGTACAGCAAAAAATAAATAAATAAATAAAATAAAAGACATTGTCTGATCCAGTTACAGTCTATGATCTGTCTCTCTGGGATGACGTTGCACATTTATTAAAGTGTGCTTCATGCCTACATACCCCTCGTGCTGGTTCCAGTCCTGACTGATCTCTCCCTTGGTTCAAACACTCTGGATTAAATTAATACGGCTCGATACCATATTGCCATATACTTCTCTACCTTCTCCGCTCTGGGTTTTAATCATAACGCAGATATCCGAATAAGCAACTAAACCACCCTGAAGTGCTTCCCCGAAAAAGTGTCAGAATAATATGATTCCTTTTCAAATGATCAAACTAACAGAAAACTCAGGAAGCATCACTTCCTGAGGACACCAAACAGAGTGTCTTCTTGCCCCCAGCAAAGAGTCAGAGGAACTCCCCACACTAACCTTTCCGTTTCCACAAACTTCTCCAGTATGCCGCCTCTCAATCCCTCATCCTGAACCTCTTTTCTTTCAGAACTAACTCTCTGTTTTCCATTCTGGTGCTAAGTACAAGACGGAAGGTTGTAGCTTATCCAAAATCTCTTGCACAAGTTGTCCTGGGAGTGTCCTTGCTGTCCTGGTTTACTTGCTGCCTGCCTGCCTCTCTTTGTGCGCCCTCACCTTGGTGTCCAGGTCATTGCCAAGCCTGGAGCCTTCCCTAGTTGCCTTCTCTGCATTCCCATGGCCACCTCCTGAGCACAAGTCCCATAATTTTAAGAAACAGCCTCCTCACTGGGCTCCCAGCTGCCCACTCTTCTCCCACACCGTCACACAAGTTGAGTTTCTCTCTCATCTTGTCAGTCCCTTTCTCCAAAATCGTCAGTGACTCTGTGGCTTGGGTTAAAGTCCCAGTTTTCCAACAAGACACACCAAGCCTTTCTCAATCTGTCTGGCCACACCTGCAGCCCCTTCACCTCCCCAGTGCTCTTTATCTGAGCCTAAAGGATGCACCAGTTTCTCCTGGTCCTTGTTCCAGATCGTTCTTTCTGGAACACCCTTCTCTCCAATCCTATGATGCAATCCTGCTCATCCATCCAGATCCAGGTTAAATGGCACCTTTTCTGGATTCATTCATTCACTCGTGCATTCATTCACTAAGCCCCAGTCACATTCCAGGCTCTGGTGTTACAGTCGTCAGTGGAACTGGCACTCAGATCTCACCACGCAGTGAGAGATGCAGACATCAGGCAGTAATCACACAAACGAGTGTAAGATTGAAACTATGGCAAGTCTGAAAAAAACGAAGTGCTTCTGGCAGAGCAAACACAACTTGCTAAGGCCCTCTGGTAGAGGAGTGCCCGGCAAATAGGAGAGAGCAAGAAAAAGCCAGACTGGGAGAAAAGAGCACGACGGTGAGGGGCCATGAGTGAGCTTGTGAAGGCCCGACCACGTGAGGCCTTGAAATCCATAAAAACAAAAAAACTTTTTTACAATTTTGAGACCGATGGGAAGACACTGCAGAGTTTTTAGTGGAAGTATGACTGCATCAGTTTTGCTTTCTGAAAAGATCTTTGTCTGCCATCTGGAGAATGGATGCCGGGGGGCTGGGTGAAGAGCCACTGAAGAGGGAATGAAGTGTAATTCCTTTACCATACACCAGTAAGTGCATGGACAAGAGGCCCAGTCTTAGGCTGTGCAGTATAGAAAACAATCTTGCATTCCTTACTTGCCATGGGTAATCTGCAAGGTAGATAAGCCATATACAGTAAAGGTGAAATCCTCCTTGCCCTCCATCTGGTCCTGAGCACCAGACCTCCACACCAGCATCCCTGTGCACGTCCACCCCAGCGCCAGCATCATTTGGCCTGATATTAGAGAAAGATTGTCATCTTGCTTCCAGATACTCTAAAACAAAGAAATATTATCACATATTCCTCTATACTTTATCATTATATTTGTTTTGATATAGCCATGAATATTTTCTCCCAAGAACAAAAATGTTATGTTAATTCCTTCTTATACATGGTTCTTGAGCTGACATCATAGTTAATACTCCTGAATATTTGTATGTTTTGCACTTTAATATTATAATTTTTTTTTTTTTTACTTAAGAATTGGAAGTAGAAACAACTAACATACTTTGGTTATGTTAGTTGCCAAAATACACACACAAGTACACACACACACACTCATACACATATATAGCAGGAAGAAATGTGAAGTATTTGTGGCACACTAATAATCTGAGGTATCAAGCAGCATGCAGTCTTCATACCCCTTGCAACACTGGCATTCAGACCAGGAGACAATGGGTCACCATTTGCCACGGGGAAGTAGTTGTTCCCATCATCAGGCCACATGAACCAAAAGGAAGGAACGAAAAGTTGCTTTTTTATTCTAAATCTGACAGCACATATAGTTGACATATATGGGAAGCAGTAAAAAGAAATGCCCAAGTCTTGTCTTTGAGATAAAAGACCTCAGGTGTAAGAAAGGGGATACTGGTACACATTTGCAAAGCAGGGGAGCTGGTCTTCACCCGACCTCCCTCCCCGCCCCCAACACCAATGCCTACTCCCCTCTGCCATTCCAAAAGGGCTTGAGCCTGTGGAAAGAGGAGAGATGGAGGAGTCCAAATAAGATTAAAAGTGAAAAGAATGAGCAGTGGGGAATTTTTTACTCTTTTTCACCTCTGACCAAACCAGGGGCTTGAGGGGTACCAGGGCATTCTCCTATGATGTTTGGAATGTCTGGGGGGAAATCGATAAGACTGCTGATACATTTTCCAGGTACAGTTGGAGAGCACCGTCTTTGCAAACCTATCCAGCCCCATGTGACTTGAAGGAAACAAGAATGTGTTGGTCTGTGCACAGAGACACGAGAAGGGGGCCCCACCAGCCTCAGCAATGAGCAATTCTAGGAGCCCATCTGGGGAGGAACATCCAACAGGAGGGGGAAGAGAATGAAGCTGCATGTGGAGGGGGAAGAAGGACGGTTGCTGCTGTGTGATCCCCCCACGTGTTGGTCAGAGTAGGGTAATAGACTAAAGGAACATTAGCAGAACAGAAAATGCATGGTGACTTCCCAGTCCTCAATGTCACAAGAGTGACTTATCCTTCCCTCAGTGTCATTTAGAAGTTATATCAGGAGAAATGGAGAGGAAGAAATTTTGCACAGAGAAAACAATCTTGATACAGTTGAACATCGGACTAATTAAACCATGAACTGGACTATGTCCATATTGTAGAACTTGACGAAGAAATTCGTGTATTGGAGAGGTTTAATTTGAAAACAAGCTGAAGACTCAGAGGTAGAAATTGAAGTCAGTTTAGAAATAAAGTTACTCTTTGGAACAAAAATATATGACCATAGAGTCAATACCAATTACATATATCTATATCACACAGCACAGAATAATATAGTAATTTCCTAGACACAAATTTTGGCCTGACGGCTTTGGAAGTGAGTGAATGAGATACGAGCATGATAAAAAGGAATGTTTAAAAGGATTCTTTGATCGAGAATATAAGCAGTGTCTAATGGTGGCATTTGGTTTGCCGAGAAAAGCCAGAAGGCACGAGACTGAGCCAGGTAATTCAAGAGCTTGAAGTGTCAGCCCGCTAAGGAACAACCCCTCCTATACAACAGCAACTCAAGTCAGGGGAATTAAAAGTGGATTTTCCATTCTAAATCTGAGAACAAATACAGATGATTTATGGGTATAAGACCTCTCCCTCTCAACTGAGTCCTGGCCCCTCCATAAGATCCACTTTACTTGTTGGCAAAAGTGCTACTTGAGAGAATTAGAGTAATCTAACCTGGCTGCAGCCAAAGCAGGCAACTTTGCTTCCAGATCCATTGGGGCCAACCAGGATTTCTTTCCTTCTAGATTTTGAAGATGATAATATGTATGTTAACTATTTTAAAACTACTCCTTTCAAAGCTAACAAAAGAAAGCTGCAAACCTGTGCCCACTCCACCCCTGCATGAGAAAAACAGAGAAAGAGACCAAAATCAAAGACCCTTTTGCTAAAATTAGTGAAAGTCAGGCTTTGGTTAGTTATTTTTCCTGCCAAAAGCAATTAACTGTCCCCTCCCACCTTTTTACCCCCTCCCGTTCTGGCTTCTTTCTCCTGGCAGTCATCCGGGATTCACCCTTTGGCATGAATGGGGTGGGAAAGGGAGGGTTTTGCAGTGGGGGGCGGGGGGAGAGGATGAAGGCTGACTGGCTGGGGTCAGAATCAAAACATCCGTATAGGAAGCGTCATCTGCGAACCCAAGTGCTACGTCTCAGGAGTGGCTCCTACGGGCAGAGCAGAAACAGCAAACAATAAAGAAGCAGCCATCAGGCTGGCAGCAGGTGGGAGAGGTGCAAAGAGATGGGCACCTCCAATGTCAAGGTGAAATCGGTCACTGGGATATTCTTTAGGAAAGCTGACAGGCTGCCTGAAAGGGCCCGTGCAACTCTCAAAGTGAGAAATACTCCTGAATTGTTATTATTTATCTGGAGCCCCAGGTGTGCACTGAGCTCTGTAATAAGTAGCACATGCCAAAACAAAGAGCAGAGCCCTTGCCCCAAAGAGTTTGCCGTCTCAAGGCACGTTTGGGTACAGTGAAACTCCGCGAATCGGCAAAGCAGAAAATGAACACAGCACACTCAGACACCAAGGAATAGATCTTTGCTGAATGTGTCAAAGCTGTCGGAAATGGGGGATTTTAGGAGAGTTGTGGCTTTTGTTTCAGGTTGCATTGGATTGTAAAAAAAGAGAGAAAAAAGAAGAATCTGCTGTTAGAAGGATTTAAAGAGATCTAGACAGGCTAGAACAATGAAATGGCTAAATACGAAGAGATGGCTTTAAAAAAGACCTGCAATATAATGATCTCCATTTGGGTACAAAATAAAATGAAGCTTAGGAGCTGACTACACGTTAACACCATCAACACCATGCTGAAGTTGAACTCCCCAAACAAGCTGATCTTAAGAGGAACTGGTAAAGGACTCTCTAGGATGAGCAAGGTGATGGTTTGTCTCAGGGCAGTCTCTGAGCAGGGCTGAGTCTTTTGTGACACACAGATCAGGTCACTGGGATGTCATGTGGCGCAGTGGTCAAGAGACCAGGTTCTGGATGCAAAACAACAGATTATAGATCAGCTCTCTACCTGCCACTGACTTGGGAAAGTGAGTTTATTTCTCTGTTACAGTTCCCTCATTCATTTAAAAAAAAAAAAAAAAAAAGGAACCAAAGAAGGAAGGAAGGAAGGAAGGAAAGGGAGGTAGAAGGGAGGGGAGAAAGAAACAGAACAGAAAAGAAGATGCTAATAACACCTAATTTTATGGGAAACTATAGGCTTAGCACAGCGTGAGGTGTAGAGTGAGCTGTTATTACAGCCAAGCCTCCAATACCCTCCCAGCCTCTCCTTTTCCGCCCTCCACTGAAAGTCTGCTTCTCCCCCCGCCCAGCTCCTGAGCCCTGGTTCTGATAACCTGCCTCTGTGGCCTTCAGGGTGGGAAGCAAGACTGATGTAGCAGAGGCATACACTCCATGAAAGGCCCCTCCCTAGGTCTTCTTTGTTCTTCATTTTCATCTTGGTGAAAACTCTCCCATATTTACATTTCTGCGGAAAAACAGAACCAGGACTTGTGGTTCACAATTTACATTACTGATTCCATGTGATATCATGGTTTATGATTAATTAGCTTCCGACAGTTTTAAAAATGTTTCTTTCTCTGTGACTTTGAAACACTGGGAGTGAATACACTGCAATATGATGGGAACTTCCTCGTGCGGGAGGCATTGTATCCAGCCCCCTGGCCCTTTCTCGGATGGTCTCCTGCCTGGTCCTCGTCACTCTTCCTTCCAGGGACTGAGCAACAGCCATCTGTTGGCAGTACCTCCCGAATGTGGCCCCGCCCCGGTGCTCCATCCACCTGTCTGAACATTCCCCCTCTCTTGGGATCCCGCTTGAGAGGGACCTGCAATCTCTGCTCTCCCTTAGGCATGGGGCTTCTCTGCAAACTGAGCCTGCAGGGGGACCCATTCTGCCAGGATTTCGTGCCAGCCCAGACCTGCTGTTGGTCACCTGCTCCTCCAATTCCCCAGCTGCCCATCCTTGGCTCATCAAAGCATACCCCCCACCCAGCCTCCCTCAGTGGATACTTGTCTGAGTGAAGCAGAGTGTGCCCCAGCAAGACATCTTATCTCCTCCCAAATCCTGGATCACAGACTACTTCCAACACAATTTTACTGACGATTCACTACCACAACGGGGAGAATACTGTATCAACAGAAGACAAACTTCAACTTCCTTTTCTTATGGAATGCCACATGTTGATTCCAATGTTATTAAAGTCACTGGCATTGACTGGGGAGCATTGTAATAACATTCTCTGATGCTATTTGCTATGTCTCCGTGTGACTGTGCCCTTTCAGCCTGCGTAGCGTCCCAGCAGCACAACCTATTCGTGCATTCTACATGCCATCTTCTTCCTTGTTATTGGATGACTTTTCACTTGACCTTTTCTGGAGATCAGCCCCTCAGAATGTCATCTGGAAAAATGGAGAGTGGAACCACTGCTTTAAATTAAAAAGAAAAAAATGTAAAGAGAGAGAAGGAGACTTTTCATCACCCTAAATTAGACCCAATTTTCCCACTCTGTTGCCCTCCTCTCAGGGGCTGGCACCTTCTTCAGAAGCTGTCCCTATTTCTTCTAACTATGACAGAGGCGGGCAGGGAGAGAGAGTGAGAGAGAGCGCCATCCAATTCATTGGATAGATTTGGCTGGATTGATGTCATTGCTCATTAAGGAAACAGGCAATCTGCTTTTCATTCTCATTGTACAAAATAAATCTGCACAGAACCCAGCCAAATAATGCGTAGCAAATGATCAATGTTATCTGAGGGAGAAGATGATTGATCCTTTATTTCTTACACCCTCTCATGCATAATGCATCAAATCTACGATGTCCTCAGCTTGCCTCAGGACCTAGCCATGATGTACCGTATTACCATGCACGACACTCACTCTGAATTTCTAGTGACAATCTCCATATCCCTGAGTTAGTGGGAGCCAGGAATGCTTCAGAATTCAAGAGTCTCTGATAGTGGCATGATGGATTTTCAAATCCCTTCCAGGCCTTTTTACAAACACATGCATGACTCATGGAAAATCTCAGAGACTTCAGGTCTCCATATCCCCTAATGCAAAACAGAATTGGAAATATTGGCTTCTTTCAGAATATCAAAGATCAGAAAAATAGGAATCTTCTGAAGCACCAAAAATGACAGAGTTGGCTAACAAGGAAAATTAACCATGTTTACTTTGCACAATAACAATTAAATTTCAGAGGACCAAGGTATTTGTTTGTGATTTTGGAGAAAGCTGGCTCCTTAAATGTTGTATTTTAAGTTGATATTATTTGTGGCAATTTCTATACACTCAATAAATAATGATAGTGATGATGATAACAATAATGGCACTAGTACTTTTAGACATTTATTTGACAGGCTTTGAGTTAAGCACTGTATATGTGTTATCTCATGTAATACAGACTGAGGCTTGGAGAACTTAATTAACTTGCCCATAGTTCATGGCTAAAAACCAATAGATTCCAGAGTCAACACTATTAATCTGTATATATGAATGTTACTAGAGTGGAATTGGGGCCAAAATAGAAAAATCAAAATGAATTATCAAAGTGTAATTGGCCATCTTCAATAACTAGGCTGGTGGCACACTTAGTAAATCTAGCAAAATGAAAAGAGCTGATGAGTTTTAGTTCTTACTAAGACCCAGTCATCACACTAGATTCTTTACATAAATTTCAATAATAATAATAATGTTAAAATAATAACCAATCTCTGGGGTATAATATCACCCCTCTACTGGTTATTAAGCAATTGTTTCTCAGTTTCAAACCAATTGTTTCTCTGTTCCGCTCTCTGTGCTGGGGCTGAGACTCTGCAGACCTCATTTCTGCTTTGCCAGCTGATCCATTAGGCTCTGCCAATAGGGAGCACCAGAGAGAGACTGCAAGGCTTCAGGAGGAAGCAGGGATTTGATGCTTCTGGTTTTATTTCCTGTTCTTGTCAGCATCATATCAGCAACACTTCTTAGCCCTGGCAGCAGCAGCTCATTCCAGCTTGCAGCAGTAGTTTTCATTCCATTAGCAATAGAGATCAACTGTGTAGTTTATCTACCACTCATAGAACCAGCTTCATGATGCTGCCCTTCAGAGACCCCAGCCCAGCCAACCAGCACAGCCTCCTCAGAGATCAGCATACAAGCTCTGCAGGGCCCCTTCTCCAAACCTCTGAGTTGTAAGAAGTCCAACTTATTCCTTTTGTTTCCCCAGCCAAGGGTCTTGGTAGCTGCTTCTTGCATCATCACCTCCATGATACCGAGGTATTCATTTTTAACCTTTTCATTTCTCCAATCCCAGATTAACAATTCTTACTATTAAATTCTCCCTGTTAATATAACTGGTACAGTTGCTGCCTCCTGACCAGAACCCAAGTGATACAACCCTCAATTCAGATATGACAGTAAGATGCTCACATTCACTACTGAGTTGATTAGAGGAGTTGAGGTGAAATCAAACCACAGGTCTATCTGGTTCTCCAATTCCCCATTATGCCTCCCCAAACAAGGAAACGGTATCTATTTTTGCCTATGTTGAATAAAAGGACACACATGGAAAATATACAACAGCATGCAAATTAAAGCCAAAAAATATCTGGATGCTGTGTAAACTGATGGCATTGCATGCACTGAAATTTCTTATCAATATTTGTATTAATAATAATAATGACTATCATGTCTGTAAGTGGATTCCATCACATTGAAATGCCTTGTTCAGTGAGTTAGACTGCTTCTGTGTTTAATACAATGTAAGTCCCTCTCAGGGTACAAGAAAATGCCATGCAACCCTCTACTGGTATGTCCAGTGATCACAACACCTGCATAGTTCTAGCTCTGCAATGAAATTTTGGGCAGAGAACAAGAAATGAGTTGTAACACAAGCCGTCATCATTCTCAAAATTAAAAAAGGCATCCAAAACTTTAAAAAGATCTTGGTAGATTTGTCACTTGTATCTAGCAGGACTCCATGATGTAATGACAGATACCCCAGAGACCAAGAGAGTGTAGGATTAAAAGGCATACTGTGTGTGCCAAAATGGACAGTGACCTCAGACCCACTAGGCCAGCAAGGTGATTATTACAGCATATCTACTCTCTAAGACTTAAGATGGTTGGCAAATGCAAAGACTAAGAATACTGGGAGTTCAAAATCTATACTGATCAGAAGCCAATAAATCAGAAATGATTCCCAGACGAGAACACTAAGGCCTCACCAGGACATGATATAAAATAAGGTAAACTATGCTTATTAAGGTAAATAGGCCTAGAAATATTTACAAGTCTCATATTAACCCAGGTCCATAGCATACATATTAAAATGAAAGTAGAAGTTCTTATGCCACTTGAGATTCACACACACACACACACACACACACACACACACACAATTTCTCCTTTCTTAGAAAATTTTGCTGTTTTCCAAATCACAGGTGCGTGGTACTAGTGTTTTTTGCTTTTTACTATGTGTTAAAGTGTAAATATAATGGGAGGAAATATCTTTTCTATTTACATTTGCAAATTTACCCAAAGGCCATATTGCAGGGAGTCCATCTAAGACACACGACAAACACACTCACATTTCTAGGAAATCCTAACTGAGCCCATGGGACATAATGAGTAATTTGACCAACCTGGTGGCCTAAACCACAGTGAAAGGTAAAGTGGTGGCCTGTAGATAAAAATTGTCACCCTCTTCCAAAGTAATACTTCATTCTAAATAAGGGCCCCTGGCAGCACCTACCACAATGTAACACATCCAGCAGATACCTAATAAATACTGGTTGCCTCTGATAACACTGACAGAACACAAAGGCATTATAATGAATAGTGGGTGATAAAAATATATATAGGTAATGGCTTAGTAGTGGTTGTCTCTTTCAACAGCAGTTTAGAACAATGAAGGCTGCTATTATGGTATAGAGAGATAACACTAGATGTGAAAACTAAAACTCCTTCATCTTGTGTCACCCAAGGAAAAAGGAACTAGGACGAGGGCACAACTTTCCTTTTAGCAGCATAAAGGAAACATAAAAGAAGTCACTGCTCATTTGGAGGCTGTACTCAAGAATCTACACCATCTATAAATTTGGAGACAGTCAGGAAACAACCACCCATTGCAAGAGAAGGTGGTAAAAGTCATAAGAGATAATTGGTGGTTAACATTATTAGTGGTCCTAAAATACAGTGTGCATATGTGCTACTGCATGGACTTAGGAATTCACCAAGCCCAACAGCTAAGGGCTAGAATGTAGGGAATTAAAGTTATAATGTAACCAAGCTTATTTATCTCATCTATAAAGAAGGGAAGTATCAACAGAAGAAGATGTGTAATCAAGGAAAAGGAAGGCTGGAGAAAACCATAATTTGAAAAGATACATGCACCACAATGTTCTTTGCAGCACTATTTACAATATCGAGGACATGGAAGCAACCTAAATGTCCATTCATAGAGGAATGGATAAAGAAGATGTGGTATATATATATATACACACACAATGGAATATTACTCAGCCATAAAAAACAAAATAATGCCATTTGCAGCAACATGGATGGATTATGAAGTAAGTCAGACAGAGAAAGACAAATATCATATGATATCGCTCATATGTGGAATCTAAAAAACTGGTACAAGTGAATCTTTTTACAAAACAGAAATAGAGTCACAGATGTAGAAAACAAACTTATGATTACCAAGGGGGAAAGTGGGGAAGGGATAAGTTGGGAGACTGTGATTGACATATACACTACTATATATAAAATAGATAACAAATAAGAACCTACTGTATAGCACAGAGAATCTACTCAATACTCTTTAATGACCAATATGGGAAAACGATCCAAAAAAGAGTGGATGTATGTATATGTATAACTGATTCACTTTGCTATACACCTGAAACTAACACAACATTGTAAATCAACTATACTATAATAAAAATTGACATTTAAAAAAGGAAAAGGAAGGCCAAAGAATGTGAATTTGTCAGTGCTTATCCAATAGATAAACATTGTATTAAGAAACACCTGTTCTTGTTACTGAAACAACTCTATTTTAGGGTGCAGGTATAATCTAGCTACAAGAGGCTGGCATAAGAAATAGGTGGTTAGGAGAGCCTTCAAGATGGCGGAGGAGTAAGCCATGGAGATCACCTTCCTCCCCACAAATACATCAAAAATACATCTACATGTGGAACAACTTCTACAGAACACCTTCTGAATGCAGGCAGAAGACCTCAGACTTCCCAAAAGGCAAGAAACTCCCCCATGTACCTGGGTAGGGTAAAAGAAAAAAGAAAAAACAGACACAAAAGAATAGGGACGGGACCTGCACCAGTGGGAGGGAGCTGTGAAGGAGAAGTTTCCACACACTAGGAAGCCCCTTCACTGGTGGAGATGGGGCAGGTGGTGGTGGGAAGCTTCAGAGCCATGGAGGAGAGCGCAGCAACAGGGGTGCAGAGGGCAAAGCGGAGAGATTCCTGCTCAGATGATTGGTGCCAAACAGCACTCCAAAGCCGGAAAGCCTTGTCTGCTCACCCGCAGGGGTGGTTGGGGGCTGGGAGCTGAGGCTCTGGCTTCAGAGGTCAGATCCCAGGGAGAGGACTGGGGTTGGCGGCGTGAACACAGCCTGAAGGGGACGAATGCACCACGGCTAGCTGGGAGGGAGTCTGTGAAAAAGTCTGGAACTGCCTAAGAGGCAAGAAACCATTGTTTCGGGGTGCACAAGGAGAGAGGATTCAGAGCATTGCCTAAATGAGTTCCAGAGATGGGCGCGAGTTGGGGCTATCAGCACAGACACCAGAAACGGGCATGAAATGCTAACACTGCTGCTGCAGCCACCAAGAAGCCAGTGTGCAAGCACAGGTCACTATCCACATCTCCCCTCCAGGGAGCATGTGCAGCCTGCCCCTGCCAGGGTCCTGTGATCCAGGGACAGCATCCCCAGGAGAACACATGGCATGCCCCAGGCAGGTGCAACATCATTATGGCCTCTACCACCACAGACTCATCCCGCATTCCATACTCCTCCATCCCCCCAGCCTGAGTGAGCCGGAGTCCCCTAATCAGCCACTCCTTTAACCCCCTCCTGTCTGGGTGAAGAACAGATGCCAGAGGGTGACTTACATGCAGAGCCAGGGCCAAAGACAAAGCTGAACTAAAGGAGGTGTCCAAACAAAGAAGAGAAAGGGATGTTTCTCTGTGCAGCCTCAGGAGCAGTGGATTAATCTCCACAATCAACTTGATGTATCCTGCATCTGTGAAATACCTGAATAGACAATGAAACAGCCCAAAATTGAGGCAGTGAATTTTGGGAGCAACTATAGACTTGGGGTTTGCTGTATATGACTGACTAGTTTCTGATTTTTATGTTTATCTTAGTTTACTTTTTAGTGCTTGTTATCATTGGTGGATTTTTTTATTGGTTTGGATGCTCTCTTCTCTTTTCTTTTTTATTACGTTTTATTTTAATAATATTGTTTTAATTTTTTTACTTTAATAATTTTATTTTTAATATTATTTTATTTTTTCTTTCCTTCTTTTTTTTCTCCCTTTTCTTCTGAGCCATGTGGCTGACAGAGTCATGGTGCTCCAGCAGGATGACAGGCCTCAGCCTCTGAGGTGAGAGAGCCAAGTTCAGAACACTGGTCCACCAGAAACCTCCCAGCCACACATAATATCAGTTGGTGAGAGCCCTCCCAGAGATCTCCATCTCAATGCTAAGACCCACCTCCACTCAAAGACCAGCAAGCTCCAGGGTTGGATACCCCATGCCAAAAAACTAGGACAGGAATACAACCCCACCCATTAGCAGAGAGGCTGCCTAAAATCATATAACTTCACAGACACTCCAAAACACACAACTGGATGTGGTCCTGCCCACCAGAAAGACAATATGCAACCTTATCCACCAGAACACAGGCACCAGTTCCCTGCACCAGGAAGCCTACACAACCAACTGAGCAAACCTAACCCACTGGGAGCAGACACCAAAAACAATGGGAACTATGAACCTGCAGTCTGCAAAATGCACACCCCAAACACAGTAAGTTAAGGAAAATGAAAAGACAGAGAAACACACAGCAGATGAAGGAGGAAGGGAAAAACCCACCAGACCAAACGAATGAAGTGGAAATAGGCAGTCTACCTGAAAAAGAATTCAGAGTACTGATAGTAAACATGACACAAAATCTCGGATATAGAAAGGAGACAATACAAGAAACCTTTAACAAGGACCCAGAAGAACTAAAGAGCAAACAAACAATGATGAACAACACAGTAAATGAAATTAAATATTCTCTAGAAGGAATCAATAGCAGAATAACTGAGATAGAAGAATAAATAAGTGACCTAGAAGATAAAATAGTGGAAATAACTACTGCAGAGCAGATTAAAGAACAAAGAATGAAAAGAATGAAGAACAATCTCAGAGACCTCTGGAACAACAATAAGTGCACCAACATTCTAATTATAGGGGTCCCAGAAGAAGAAGAGAAAAAGAAAGGGACTGAGAAAATATTTGAAGAGATTATAGTTGAAAACTTCCCCAGTGTAGGAAAGAAAATAGTCAATCAAGTCCAGGAAATGCAGAGAGTCCCATACAGGATAAATCCAAGGAGAAACACACAGACAGATATTAATCAAACTATCAGAAATTAAATACAAAAAAAATATATTAAAGGCAGCAAGGGAAAAGCAACAAATAACATAAAAGGGATTCCCCATAAGGTTAACAGCTGATCTTTCAGCAGAAACTCTGCAAGCCAGAAGGGAGTGGCAGGACATATGTAAAGTGATGAAAGGGAAAAGCCTACAACCAAGATTATTCTACCCAGCAAAGATCTCATTCAGATTCTATGGAGAAATCAAAACCTTTACAGACAAGCAAAAACCAAGAGAATTCCACACCACCAAAGCAGCTTTTCAACAAATGTTAAAGGAACTTCTCTAGGTAGAAAACACAAGAGAAGGAAAAGACCTACAATAAAAACCCAAAACAATTAAGAAAATGGCAATAGGAACATATATATTGATAACTACCTTAAATGTAAATGGATTAAATTCTCTAACCAAAAGACACAGACTGGCTGAACGGATACAAAAAAAAAAGACTGGTAGACATGCTGCCTACAAGAGACCCACTTCAGACCTAGGGACACATACAGAAAGAAAGTGAGGGGACAGAAAATGTTATTCCATGCAATTGGAAATCAAAAGAAAGCTGGAGTAGCAACTCTCATATCAGACAAAACAGACATTAAAATAAAAACTATTACAATAGACAAAGAAGAACACTACATAATGATCAAAGGATCAATCCAAGAAGAGGATATAACAATTGTAAATCTTTATGCACCCAACATAGGAGCACCATAATACATAAGGCAAATGCCAGCAGCCATAAAATGGGAAACTGACACAATACACACAATAATAGTAAGGGACTTTAACACCCCACTTTCACCAATGGACAGATCATTGAAATGAAAATAAATAAGGAAACACAAGCTTTAAATGACACATTAAACAAGATGGATTTAATTGATAAGACATTTGATCCAAAAACAACAAAATACACTTTCTTCTCAAGTGCGCATGGAATATTCTCCAGAATAGATCATATCTTGGGTCACAAATCAAGCCTTGGTAAATTTAAGAAAATTGAAATCGTATCAAGTATCTTTCTGACCACAACACTATGAAACTAGATATCAACTACAGGAAAAAAACTGTAAAATATACAAACACATGGAGGCTAAACACTATGCTACTAAATAACCAAGAGATCACTGAAGAAATCAAAGAATAAAAAAATACCTAGAAACAAATGACAATGAAAACATATCAACCCAAAACCTTTGGGATGCAGCAAAAGCAGTTCTAAGAGGGACGTTTATAGCAATACAATCTTACTGCACGAAACAAAAAAAAACTCAAATAAACAACCTAACCTTACAACTACAGCAATTAAAGAAAGAAGAACAAAAAACCCAAGTTAGCAGAAGGAAGGAATTCATAAAGATCAGATCAGAAATAAATGAAAAAAAAAATGAAGAAAACAATAGCAAAGATCAATGAAACTGAAAGCTGGTTCTTTGAGAAGTTAAACAAAATTGATAAACCATTAGCCAGAATCAAGATAAAAAGGGAGAATACTCAAATCATCAGAATTAGAAATGAAAAACGAGAAGTAACAAATGATACTGCAGAAATACAAAGGATCATGAGAGATTACTACAAGGAACTATATGCCAATAACATAGATAACCTGGAGGAAATGGACAAATTCTTAGAAAAGCACAACCTTCTGAGACTGAATCAGGAAGAAATAGAAAATAGAAACAGAACAATCACAAGCACTGGAATTGACACTGTGATTAAAAATCTTCCAACAAACAAAAGCCCACAACCAGATGGATTCACAGGTGACTTCTATTAAACATCTACACAAGAGCTAACACCACCTTCTCAAACTCTTCCAAAATATAGCAGAGGGAGGAACACTCTCCAAACTATTCTATGAGGCTACCATCACCCTGATACCAAAACCAGACAAACATGTCACAAAAAAAGGAAACCAGTACCAAAGGTAAACATGGATGCAAAAATCCTCAACAAAATTCTAGCAAACAGAATCCAACAGCACATTAAAAGGATCATACACCATGATCAAGTGGGGATTATCCCAGGAATGCAAGGATTCTATAATATGTGGAAATCAATCAATGTGACACACCATATTAACAAACTGAAGGATAAAAACCATATGATCATCTCAATACATGCAGAAAAAGCTTTCAACAAAATTCAACAGTCATTTATGATAAAAGCCCTCCAGAAAGTAGGCATAGCGGGAACTTACTTCAACATAATAAAGGCCATATATGACAAACCCACAGCCAACATCATTCTCAATGGTGAAAAACTGAAACTATTTCCACTAAGATCAGGAACAAGACAAGGTTGCCCACTCTCATCACTATTATTCAACATAGTTTTGGAAGTTTCAGCCACAGCAATCAGAGAAGAAAAAGAGATAAAAGGAATCCAAATCAGAGAAGAAGAAGTAAAGCTGTCACTGTTTGCAGATGACATGATACTATACATAAAGAGTCCTAAATATGCTACCAGAAAACTACTAGAGCTAATCAATGAATTCGGTAAAGTAGCAGGATACAATATTTATGCACAGAAATCTTTTGCATTCCTATACACTAATAATGAAAAACCTGAAAGAGAAATTAAGGAAACACTCCCATTTGCCACTGCAACAAAAAGAATAAAATATCTAGAAATAAACCTACCCAAGGAGACAAAAGCCTGTATGCAGAAAACTATAAGACTCTGATGAAAGAAATTAAAGATGATACAAACAGATGGAGAGATACACCATGTTCTTGGATTGGAAGAATTAACATTGTGAAAATGACTATACTACCCAAAACAGTCTACAGATTCAATGCAATCCCTATCAAACTACCAATGGCATTTTTCACAGAAGTAGAACAAAAAATTTCACAATTTGTATGGAAACACATAAAACCCTGAATAGGCAAAACAATCTTGAGAAAGAAAAATGGAGCTGGAGCAATCAGGCTCCCTGATTTCAGACTATACTACAAAGCTACAGTAATCAAGGCAGTATGGTACTGACACAAAAACAAAAAAAATAGATTAATAGAACTGGATAGAAAGCCCAGAGATAAACCCACACACATATGGTCACCTTATTTTTGATAAAGGAGGCAAGAATATACAATGGACAATAGACAGCCTCTTCAATAAGTGGTTCTGGGAAAACTGAACACCTACATGTAAAAGAATGAAATTAGAACACTCCCTAACACCATACACAAAAATAAACTCAAAATGGATTAAAGACCTAAATGTAAGGCCAGACACTATAAAACTCTTCGATGAAAACATAGGGAGAATACTCTATGATATAAATCACTGCAAGATCCTTTTTGACCCACCTCCTAGAGTAATGGAAATAAAAACGAAAATAAACAAATGGGACCTAATGAAACTTAAAAGTTTTTGCACAGCACAAGAAACCATACACAAGACGAAAAGACAACTCTCATTATGGGAGAAATATTTGCAAATGAAGCAACTGACAAAGGATTAATCTCCAAAATATACAAGCAGCTCATACAGCTCAATATCAAAAAAACAAACAACCTGGTCCAAAAATGAGCAGCAGACCTAAATAGACGTTTCTCCAAAGAAGATTTTCAGATTGCCAACAAACACATGAAAGGCTGCTGCACATCACTAATCATTAGAGAAATGCAAATCAAAACTACAATGAGGTATCACCTCTCACCACTCAGAATGGCCGTCATCAAAAATCTCCAAACAATTAATGCTGGAGTGGGTGGAGAGAAAAGGGAACCCTCGTGCACTGTTGGTGAGAATGTAAACTGATACAGATGCTATGGAGAACAGTATGGAGGTTCCTTAAAAAACTAAAAATAAAGCTACCATATGACCCAGAAATCCCATTACTGGGCATATACCCTGAGAAAACCATAATTCATAAAAAACATGTACCACAATGTCCATTGCAGCACTATTTACAATAGCCAGGACATGGAAGCAACCTAAGTGTCCATCAACAGATGAATGGATAAAGATGTGGCACATATATATAATGGAATATTACTCAGCCATAAAAAGAAACGAAATTGAATTATTTATAGTGAAGTGGATGGACCTAGGGTCTGTCATACAGAGTGAAGTAAGTCAGAAAGAGATAAACAAATACCTTCTGCTAACACTTATATATGGAATCTAAAAAAAAAAAAAAAAAGAAACAATAATTCTGAAGAACCTAGGGGTAGGATAGGAATAAAGACACAGATGTAGAGAATGGACTTGTGGACACAGGGAGGGGCAACTGTAAGCTGTGATGAAGTGAGAGAGCAGCATATGGACATATATACACTACCAGATGTAAAACAGGTAGCTAGTGGGAAGCAGCCACATAGCACAGGGAAATCAGCTTGGTGCTTTGTGACCACCTAGAGGGGTGGGATAGGGAGGCTGGGAGGGAGATGCAAGAGGGAGGGGATATGAGGAGATATATATATATACATATAGCTGATTCACTTTGTTATACAGCAGAAACTAGCACAACAATGTAAAGCAATTATACTCCAATAAAGATGTTAAAATAAATAAATAAATAGAGAAATAAAAATTCCAAAAAAAAAAGGAAATAAGTGGTTAAGGGGTAGAAAAGGAAATTAATATAAGTCATGTCAAGCTGTTTTAGTGTCACATAGGGTAGTAAAGGCAGGCCTTACAGTCCAGAAATCCATATTCATAAACAATTTAGGGGACTCATATTCCATGAGGGAGAGGGCACTCAATAAGTTACAACTGCATCTGGGTACTTGCAGTACACACCACCCATCTGATATGGGAAACCTGGGCATAATAGTGATTGGTAGACATAAATAATGAGGGAAGAGATTGTGCTGTGCTTACAAAAATGGCCAGCAGAAGACAGATGTCCATACTTTCTGGACCAGTCTCTTTCATTAAAGTAGTGCATCTTCTCAGATCAGGTAACATTCAAAACATATATTTAGCGGGTGTTATTTGGTACTCCAGATCCGAAATGACTCCACCCTGAGAATGAATTCCTGGACATTAATGTTCAAACCAACCCATTCCCACCTTGAAATGTCTGACTTGAGCAGCCAGCTGCCTTATTCACACCTCTGTCTCTGCCACAGTGGTCCAGAGTCTGCCTCCCAGTAGAAGGAAGGGTTGGAGTGTACACATTTACTTTGTGGTGTGTCATGAAGTCATCTACCTTCTCATGTCTGTAGTTAATCTCTCCAATTAAGTCATAAGCAAAATCATGAGCAGGACCATGTCCTAAATGACTTTCTATTATAAACTAACATTCATCATTGAGCATACTATATTCTAGGCCCTTCAAGAAGAACTTTAAACAACACTGTGAGGTTAGTTTTGTTTTGTTTTATTTTTTCATTTTACACAGGAGGAAATCAATGCATGAGTTATTTAAGAAAGAGTTGTATAATTTGCCTGTGATTACATACATTGTAAGTGACAGGGTTGGATTCAAGTACAGGCACATGTTCATAACTGCTGTGAAAAGGTGGTGTAGTGTAATGGCTGAATAGATAAAATGATAGGTCCTTCAGTTATTCACTGTATTCTGTTTCAGTTTTTGAAAGGGTATGGTGCTGGTATAAGAATAGATGGATTGTTGCACAACTATGTGAACCTGCTTAATGCTATAGAATTGTACACTTAAACATGGTTAAAATGGTGAATTTTATGTATATTGAATCACAATTTTAAAAGTAAAAACTAGGGCTTCCCTGGTGACGCAGTGGTTGAGAGTCCTCCTGCCAATGCAGGGGACACGGGTTCGTGCCCCGGTCCGGGAAGATCGCACATGCCGCGGAGCAGCTGGGCCCATGAGCCATGGCAGATGAGCCTGCGCGTCCGGAGCCTGTGCTCCACAACCAGAGAGGGCACAACAGTGAGAGGCCCGTGTATCGCAAGAAAAAAAAAAAAAAAAAAAAAGTAAAAACTAAATTTCAACCTAAAAAAGAATAGATGAATTAAAATAAACCCAGTATGTATCAGAATTTATAACCTGATAAAGCACCTCAAAACAATAATGAAATAATGGAAAATTTAGTAATGATGGAGACCCTGGCTAACTGTTTAAGGAGAAAAAGTTGTTAAGTTTCTAACCCATCCTGTATACTGGAATGTATGAAACATTCTAGTTAGATTAAAGATTCAAATAGGAACAAATAAGTAATAGAAGTACTAGAAGAAAATATAAATGAAATTGATAAAATCTTGGGCTAGAAATTATACCAAAGATAGAATTCATGAAGGAAAGAGATGGATATATTTGATAATAATCATTTTTAAAGTTTCTGTTTGACACAAAACACCATTAACAAAATTCTTAAAAAGTCAGTTGAGGGACTTACCTGGTGGTGCAGTGGTTAAGAATCCACCTGCCAATTCAGGGGACACGGGTTCGAGCCCTGGTCTGGGAAGATCCCACATGCCGCAGAGCAACTAAGCCCATGCTCCACAACTAATGAGCCTGCACTCTAGAGCCCACAAGCCACAACTACTGAAACCCATGCACCTAAATCCCAGGCTCCGCAACAAGAAGCCACCACAATGAGAAGCCCATGGACCACAACAAAGAGTAGTCCCTGCTCACTGCAACTAGAGAAAAGCCCACAAGCAGCAAAAAAGACTCAACATAGACAAAAATAAATAAATAAATGTATTTTTTTTTAAAAAAACACAGAATTGTACACTTGAAAATGGTGGATTTTATGTGAATTATATTTCAATTTAAAAAGTATTGGGGTAATTGATTATACAGATAATATCAAGTTAGATCCATATATCAAAATAAATCCTAGACGAACTAAGTCATTACATTAAATATACATGAATACTGAACTGCTCTAAGAATTATAAAATTTCCACACATAAAAATAAAAGGTGAAACCTCAAAGGAAAATATCACTAGATTTTACCAAATAAAAATGAAGAAAAGAAAAAAGTCAGTTGACAAATTCGAGGTTAGGGGAGAGAATTTAAGACAAAATAATTAATATGCTTATAATATAAAGAACTTTTAAAACTAATAAGGAAAATATAAACAGCTCAATAAGAAAATGAACAAAAGTTATGAAGAAGCAGATTGTAAAAGAAAGAATACAAATGGCATTCAAGTGTATAAAGGATGATCTATCTTATTAGTAATAAAATAAATGCAAATTAGGACAATGAACTGATAATATGTTTAATTTAACAGATTAATATAGATTTTTAAAAAACACAAAATGTAATTTTGTGTTGGAGGACAAGGGTTTGAGGGCACACAGTCATTCTCATACACTATTGGCAGGAACAAAAATTGGTTTAACATCTTTAGGTGACAGTTTGGCTATAGCTATCAATTTTTTTCCCAGAAATTCTATTTCCTAATGTAATTTGTCAAATGTGTGGGGGGAAAAAAGGATTGCAAAGGTATTCAGCATAGAGTATGTAGCAGAATAGTGGAAACAAACTAAATGTCCATCTGTAGGGAATCAGCTTAATAACTAATGATAAATCCATACAATTGATTACTATGTGGTTATTTAAAACTATGTCATAGGCTTAATGTATGGACATGAAATAATGACCATGGTATTATCAAGTGACAGTAGCAGATTATTAAATGATGTGAATGTAATTGTTCCATTATTATGTAAAAAAAACTAAAGTGTATGTGTGTTGGGGGAGTTATACATGTGTAAGAAACAGTATGGAAAAAGGACACTAAGACAATAATTACCTTTGGATGATGGGATTTCAATTCAAAGATACGTCATTTCTTTTATTTTTTTCAATTTTTTTCTTTTTATTAATAAGCATATTTTAGTTTTACATTTCAAAGTTAGACAAAAGTGATAGTACTTCACAAAAATGAAACTTTCTCATCCTCTGAGATTCTTTTCATGAGAGCTCTTATTACACTAGTTTGTGATTTGTTTGCTCACCAAAGTGAACAAGTGTCTAATCCTTGGAAAGGATAAGTCCCTGAGCTTCCATGGCTCGGGGAGCCTACATCACATGCTAGACCAAGAGTAGAATCAGGCCTCTGTGGATCCGTTTACTGTTAGCAGAAATTTTCGGATGCTGTCCCGAGGGATCATTCGTTTGAACTCTCCCTTGTTCTTTACTCATGAAACCTCCATAATGAGTAAGGTATTTGGTTCATCCTCACGTATTTTCCATTTGCCTCTGAGTTGTTGATTGGTGGGTGGATTAGCAATGAGTATTGAATTGTTCAAGAAAAGTCAAAGACTGAACTCTCTCAGTGCTATTCTTATGCCATAAGTGTCTTAAATTTAGAAAACAAAGGAAAAGTTCATAAAACATTTTGTGACTCTCAAATCTGCCACCTGCCACCATCCCTGTTTACCCATACACACACCAATATATATCCACAGACATCATTATGCCCACCTCTTGAAGGGCTCAGGCAGAAAAGCCAGAGAAGTCAAGGAGAATCCTCTCTGGGGACAACATGTGTCCCTTACTTGAGCAATTACAGCCTTGGGTTTGTCCAGACTGGACAGGCTGACCTTGTCTCTTAAGTTCTTTATTAAACATCATCTATACCTCGCTCTCCTATTGTGAGGGAAGAGATGAATTCTCACACAGCCTGACAACAGCTGTTTTATCATTCCTTCTACAGTCTCTTAGAACACCGAGGAAAAACTCCCAACTGTGAAGCCAGGATGATTGGAAACACCCTGAGTGCCAGATTAAAAAGCAAGAAAATTGCACCAAACCTCAGAGAGATTTTTTTCTATGCTTCACACAGAGGTCCCCCACCATCACTGACTCCTGGATTAAATTGTTAGAGTTTAATGAATTATTATCAAGTTCCTGTGGAAAACTATAACTTCAGACTTTTTTGTTTGTTTTTAACTAAAAGCTCTGTGTACCGGCTGGCAATTTTTCTATCAATGCTGATAAAAAAAAAAAAAAGAACATGTTTTTCACATAGAAACATCCCCCTCGCTTTGATCACTGCATTCTTCAGGCATACTTCACTCAGTTAGATTCCAGACAAGTAATGTTACATTTCATCCTCATATCAGCAATTGTTACATCAAAAAGAAAAGACAGAGACATAACTAAATGAATTGCACAGAGAAAACGAGGTGGACAGGAAGAGACAGCTTTCATTTGCACATTTATATAGCTCAAGAATCTACTAAAGGTATATAAGAAATAAAATCTGAAAACTTGTTTACCCATTTTCTTTTCATTTGTTAGAAAACCTCCATTTTAAAAAAGGTAAAGCATAAATAGTTGAGTAGAGAAGACTATATGGTGAATTATTCATTCTAGCTCGGCCGTTCCAGGTCACAAGACAGGATACTTCTTATAATCTTACATATAATAGAGATCTAGGATGACAGAAGCTCTGTTAAATCAACCCATACTGCATTCAATTCTTCTGAACGCAGTACTGATAAGGCATTGGTAGACCCAGGAGAGAAACATCTGAGACGAATTGTCAGGTAGCAGAGAAAAGCAGGTCAGAATGGAAACCTATTTTTTTAAAGCAATTTGTCCAGAAAGGCAGACAAAGGGAAAATATTGTAAAAGATTCGTGACTCCGTGCTTCCATTATTAAGATGATGGCAATAATAGGCCAAATAGCAGATTTTTAGGGTAGAGGGAGAAGGAACAAATCAAGCCCATGATTCATTTTTTAGAACATTTTAAATGATCATAAAAATATGTGTGTATAGAGGCAAGTTTAAAAAATACTGAAAAGCAAAATTAAGAATCTCTCCTCTTACCATTCAGAAATAAAAACAATCATTAACACCTGGCATAAATTCTTTCAGTCTACTTTATGTGGAGTTATATGTATTTGATGGTGATGATAATCTAAAACATACAAAATTATATATATATATATATATATATAAAATTCTCCCTGAAATAGGTTTTGTATTACATTAAATATTTATAACCTGCTTTTTTCACTAAACATTCTTGAATATTTTAATTGTAATGTTACAATATTTTAGATTTGGTTACACTCATCATCAAAAATGGTTTTCAGCAGGGGCTTCCCTGGTGGCGCAGTGGTTGAGAGTCCGCCTAACGATGCAGGGTACACGGGTTCATGCCCCGGTCCAGGAAGATCCTACATGCCGCGGAGCGGCTGGGCCCGTGAGCCATGGCCGCTGAGCCTGCGCGTCCGGAGCCTGTGCCCCACAATGGGAGAGGCCGCAGCAGTGAGAGGCCCGCGTACCAGAGGAAAAAAAAAAAATGGTTTTCGGCACCAATATAAAGTTTAAAAAAATCTTGACACAGGATTTTGACACAAGCAATATCCTGACATATAAAACATGTATACCCGATCCTAGCTATGCACTATCCCTTAGGATATCATGAATTGTCTGGGAAAAGCAAACAAGTAAAACAACTTCTCTAAGCTTCAGTTTCTACATCTGTAAAATGCCATAGTGTTGTTGCGGGCTCCTTATCCTGCATCATTCAGGCCTGGAATTAGTTACACAAGCAAAATGTCAGTTAAAAAGGGAGTCGTAAAATGATACAAACACACCTAAATTATTTTACAGTAACTTAGAACATAAAGAAATATTCATTAAGCTTATGAAATAATACTAAGGCCCCTTTTTTCCTTCCCTACATAAACCACACCCATAATGTTTCTATAATTTCCAGTTTTACTTTCTTTTTAATTTTATTTTTTTTATACAGCAGGTTCTTATTGTATACATATTAGTGTATATATGTCAATCCAATCTCCCAATTCATCCCACCACCACCCCATTTTACTTTCTTTAAAAAGAAACAGAACAGATTGTTTTACACTCGTAAAACAATCTAAATGCAAAATCCTTCTGCATTCCCCCTGCCCCCCCACCCCCGCACACTAAATTTAACAGCAACTTGGTAGTGACTTCTCTTATTAAGACCTTCTAAACATTCAACTTCGTTTTCATAAAAGAAAAAAAAAACACCTCTTTCTTTCCCATCTATATATCCTCATTTTCCATAATATTTAATCAATTATTATAATTCCAACAAGAATAACATCTGAAAAACAGGTTTGGGAACAAGCTCAACTGACCCACAAGAGCCCATCCCTCTGCTGAGGGCAGCTGAAGGACTCAGCCCTCCAGAGAATAATGCAGTGGCCTTGAGCACCCTGTGTACTATTAGATCAGTCAGCGTGTGTTAGAGGGAAGGAAAATGTTAGATACAATAGCCATGGGCTAAGTGCCCAAGGTTGCTATAAACATTAAATGAGGCAATGCATGCAAAATACTTAGCACAATGCTTGGCAGTAAATTAGCTCTTGATAAACATTAGCTAAAAAGAGAGAGAGAGAATAAAAAAATAATAAAACCCATTCTGGTGTTTGCTCACAACCATTGAAATCTAGTCAAGCTTCACCAAGATCAAGCAAAGAGAGTCTAGATGTTGAGAACTTGATGTCATGTCATGTCATCAGATCTTGAAGAGCATCTGGTATGAATCAGATGCAGCAAAGTGAAAGTACTTTCTAAAATGCAAGTTTTCTGGCTCAGATGACAAGTTATCATTGGATACTTGGATCCCAGAGTCAGCTGAAGAAATATAGACTTAGAAGCTGAAAATAATGTTGAATCAAACAGCCTAATAATCAGGAAAAGAAGAAAGTAACTGGGACCATTAAATATTGGCTAACCTTTTAGGCCCAAACTATCTGTTTCATTATCTCTGGAATTTTTTTATGTTTATATTTGTAAACAGCTGTTGAGTGTGCTTATTTTTCACTTCAAGCCAAGTGTCAGTAAATAAAGTGCCAGTGAAGATTTAACTTAAAAGAAATTATAAACCTGCATCACCCTGGCTTTAATCAATGTGTGTCATCATCCTTCTCTATCCTAGAAAATTCATCTCTCACCACCAGCCTAAACTGAGCTGTTTTCTTTCAAGTTTTCCCTGCAGCAAAAAGGATAGCTAACACAGGGTTTCAATGAGTTGCACTTTGAGGACCTATGGAATGCAGTTCAAGAGTAAGTAGAAGGACCTTAACTTCCTAAAAAACACAGAACAGAGCAGACACTCACAGTCAGTAGATGGCGTCAACAATGTAAATAAATAAGAACAGTGTGAGGAACACAATCAAAATCCTTGAGAACAAGTTATTGCTGATTTCTCTTGCAGATAATGGATGTTTAAAAGACATTAGATGAATAGGAGTTAGGGGAGTCCTAGGACGAGGGTTGTGAATGATGAGGAAATGTCATCAAAGAACTATTGCTGAAGTTTTAGTGTGAAATGCCCATTAGTAGTAAAAGAAAGAATGAGAAGTTTCCTTACATGACAATTTGGAGCAAATAATTGGGTCACAGGCCTCATGTCCATTTGGTTCAACCTTCTTAGAGTCATAGCTCTCAGAAAATCTGTGGGAAAGCTGTGGACCTCAAAAGAGTTTTGCAGCATCTTATGAAACTACATGCATTTACCATAGAAGCCAGCAATTGTACTGTTGGGTACTTGTCCTAAAGAAATGAAAACTTTTGTCCACACTAAAACCTGTACACTAATGTTCATAGCAGCTGTATTCATAATAGCCAGAAACTGGAAACAACTTAGATGTTCTTCAATGGGCAAATGACTAAAACAAAAATTATGGTACAACCCTACAGTACCACTTACTGCTCAGCAATAAAAAGGAGTGAACTATTGATATGCTCAACAACTTGAATGAATCTCCAGGGACTTGTGCTGAGTGGAAAAAAAAAAAGAGAACCTCAAAAAGACTACAAGTCATATGATTCCATTTATATAACATTCTTGAAATAGCAAATGTACAAGACTGAGGAACAGATTAGTGGCTGCCAGGGATTAGGGATAGCCAGGAGATAGGTGGACATGGCTGCAAAAGGGGTGGCAGGAGGGATCCTTGTGATTATGGACAGTGCTGTACCTTGATTATGGTAGTGGTTAAGTGAATCTGCACATGATACAATGGCATAGAACTACACACACACACGGGTACATGTAAAATTGGTAAGATCACACGAAGCTCTGTAGTCAGTGACCAATATCAGTTTCCTGGGTTTGATATTGTACTACAGTTATGAAATATGTTACCAATGGTCCTGAAACACAGGACACTTCTATACATTTTATTAACGTGCTCTGAAGCTATAAGTATTTCAAAATAAATATTTTTAAAAGGTAGGTCTTTATATACTGATATGGTAATATGACTTTATGTTACTAAAGTCAGTATCAAATAGAATTATGGTATGAACCTCTTATGAGATTAAGAATGTAGAGTGAAAAGTGGAGAAAAATGAATTCTAACTTTTTACTTGATATGCTTCTGTGATGGTTGACTTTTTAATTGATATTCTTCAGTACAATTTGAAGTTTTTACAGTGTAAACATATTATTCATCATTTATTTTTTTAACATCTTTATTGGACTATAATTGCTTTACAATGGTGTGTTAGTTTCTGCTCTATAACAAAGTGAATCAGCTATACATATCCATATATCCCCATATCTCCTCCCTCTTACATCTCCCTCCCACCCTCACTATCCCACCCCCCTAGGTGGACACAAAGCACCGAGCTGATCTCCCTGTGCCATGCAGCTGCTTCCCAATAGCTATCTATTTGACATCTGGTATGGTATATATGTCCATGACACTCTCTCACTTCGTCCCAGCTTACCTTTCCCCCTCCCTGTGTCCTCAAGCCCATTCTCTATGTCTGGGTCTTTATTCCCGTCCTGCCCCTAGGTTCTTCAGAACCTTTTTTTTTTTTTTTTTCAGATTCCATATATATGTGTTACCACACAGTATTTGTTTTTCTCTTTCTGACTTACTTCACTCTGTATGACAGACTCTAGGTCCATCCACCTCACTACAAATAACTCAATTTCATTTCTTTTTATGGCTGAGTAATATTCCACTGTATATATGTGCCACATCTTCTTTATCCATTTATCAGTTGATGGACAATTCGGTTGCTTCCATTTCCTGGCTATTGTAAGTAGATCTGCAAAGAACATTGTGGTACATGACTCTTTTTGAATTATAGTTTTCTCAGAGTATATGCCCAGTAGTGGGATTGCTTGGTCATGTGGTAGTTTTATTTTTAGTTTTTTAAGGAACCTCCATACTGTTCTCCATAGTGGCTGTATCAGTTTACATTCCCACCAACAGTGCAAGAGGGTCCCCTTTTCTCCACACCCTCTCCAGCATTTATTGTTTGTAGATTTTTTGATGATGGCTATTCTGATTGGTGTGAGATGATATCTCATTGTAGTTTTGATTTGCATTTCTCTAATGATTAGTGATGTGCAGCATCCTTTCATGTGTTTGTTGGCAATCTGTATATCTTCTTTGGAGAAATGTCTGTCTATTTAGGTCTTCTTCCTATTTTTGGATTGGGTTGTTTGTTTTATGATATTGAGTTGCATGAGCTGCTTGTATATTTGGAGATTAATCCGTTGTCAGTTGCTTCATTTGCAAATATTTCCTCCCATTCTGAGGGTTGTCTTTTCATCTTGTGTATGGTTTCCTTTGCTGTGTAAAAGCTTTTAAGTTCCATTAGGTCCCATTTGTTTATTTTTGTTTTTATCTCCATTTCTCCAGGAGGTGGGTCAAAAAGGATCTTGCTGTGATTTATGTTGTAGAGTGTTCTGCCTATGTCTTCCTCTAAGTGTTTTGTAGTATCTGGCCTTACATTTAAGTCTTTAACCCTTTTTTACTTTATTTTTGTGTATGGTGTTAGGGAGTGTTCTAATTTCATTCTTTTATATGTAGTGGTCCAGTTTTCCTGGCACCACTTATTGAAGAGGCTGTCTTTTCTCCATTGTATATTCTTGCCTCCTTTGTCAAAGATAAGGTGACCATATGTGCGTGGGTTTATCTCTGGGCTTTCTATCCTGTTCCATTGATCTATATTGCTGTTTTTGTGCCAGTACCATACTGTCTTGATTACTGTAGCTTTGTAATATAGTCTAAAATCAGGGAGCCTGATTGCTCAAGCTCCATTTTTCTTTCTCAAGATTGTTTTGGCTAATTGGGGTTTCTTGTGTTTCTATACATACTGTGAAATTTTTTGTTCTACTTCTGTGAAAAATGCCATTGGTAGTTTGATAGGGATTGCACTGAATCTGTAGACTGTTTTGGGAAGTATAGTCATTTTCACAATGTTGATTCTTCCAATCCAAGAACACGGTATATCTCTCCATCTGTTTGTATCATCTTTAATTTCTTTCATCAGTGTCTTATAGTTTTCTGTATACAGGTCTTTTGTCTCCTTAAATAGGTTTATTCCTATGTATTTTACTGTTTTTGTTGCAATGGTAAATGTGAGTGTTTCCTTAATTTCACTTTCAGATTTTTCATCATGAGTGTTTAGAAATCCAAGAGATTTCTGTGCATTATTTTTGTATCCTGCTACTTTACCAAATTCGTTGATATGCTCTAGTAGTTTTCTGGTAGCATCTTTAGGATTCTCTATGTATAGTATCATGTGATCTGCACACAGTGACAGTATTACTTCTTCTTTTCCAATTTGGAATCCTTTTATTTCTTTTTCTTCTCTGATTGCTGTGGCTATAACTTCCAAAACTAAGTTGAATAATAGTGGTGAGAGTGGACAACCTTGTCTTGTTCCTGATCTTAGTGGAAATGGTTTCAGTTTTTCACCATTGAGAACGATGTCAGCTGAGGGTTTGTCATATATAGACTTTATTATGTTGAGGTAAATTCCCTCTATATCTACTTTCTGGAGGGTTTTTATCATAAATGGGTGTTGAATTTTGTCGAAAGCTTTTCTGCATGTATTGAGATGATCATATGGTTTTTACCCTTCAGTTTGTTAATATGGTGTATCACATTGGCTGATTTCCATATATTGAAGAATCCTTGCATTCCTGGGATAAACCCCACTTGATCTTGGTGTATTATCCTTTTGATGTGTTGCTGGATTCTTTTTGCTAGAATTTTGTTGAAGATTTTTGCATCTATATTCATCAGTGATATTGGCCTGTAGTTTTCTTTCTTTGTGACATCTTTGTCTGGTTTTGGTATCAGAGTGATGGTGGCCTCGTAGAATGAGTTTGGAGAGTGTTCCTCTCCTTTCTATATTTTGGAAGAGTTTGAGAAGGATAGGTGTTAGCTTTTCTCTAGATGTTTGATAGAATTCACCTGTGAATTCATGTGGTCCTGGGCTTTTGCTTGATGGAAGATTTTAAATCACAATTTCATTTAGTGCTTGTGATTGGTCTGTTTCTATTTTCTTTTTCTTCCTGGTTCAGTCTCAGAAGGTTGTGCTTTTCTAAGAATTTGTCCATTTCTTCCGGGTTGTCCATTTAATTGGTATATAGTTCCTTGTAGTAATCTCTCATGATCCTATGTATTTCTGCAGTGTCAGTTGTTAGTTCTCTGTTTTCATTTATAATTCTATTGATCTGAGTCATCTCCCTTTTTTTCTTCATGAATCTGGCTAGTGGTTTATCAATTTTGCTTATCATCTCAAAGAAGCAGCTTTTAGTTTTATTGATCTTTGCTATCGTTTTCTTCATTTTTTTTCATTTATTTCTGATCTGATTTTTTTTTTATTTCTTTCTTTCTGCTAACTTGGGGGTTTTTCGTTCTTCTTTCTCTGATTATTTTAGGTGT
The DNA here is from genome assembly GCF_026419965.1 of Kogia breviceps. Classification (NCBI taxonomy): domain Eukaryota; kingdom Metazoa; phylum Chordata; class Mammalia; order Artiodactyla; family Physeteridae; genus Kogia; species Kogia breviceps. Next base: position 37,606,292 of record NC_081326.1, read on the forward strand.
AAGATTAGGTTGTTTATTTGAGATGTTTGTTGTTTCTTGAGGTAGGATTGTATTGCTGTAAACGTCCCTCTTAGAACTGCTTTTGCTGTATCCCAAAGGTTTTAGGCCCTCATGTTTTCATTGTCATTTGTCTCTAGGTATTTTTTGATTTCCTCTTTGATTTCTTCAGTGATGTCTTGGTTATTTAGTAGTGTATTGTTTAGCCTCCATGTATTTGTATTTTTGACAGTATTTTTCCTGTAATTGATATCTAGTCTCATAGCATTGTGGTCCAGAAAGATACTTTATACAATTTCAATTTTCTTAAATTTACCAAGGCTTGATTTGTGACCCAAGATGTGATCTATCCTGGAGAATGTTCCATGAGCACTTGAGAAGAAAGTGTATTCTGTGTTTTTTGGATAGAATGTCCTATAAATATCAATTAAGTCTATCATATTTAATGCATCGTTTAAAGCTTGTGTTTCCTTATTTATTTTCATTTTGGATGATCTGTCCCTTGGTGAAAGTGGGGTATTAAATTCCCCTAGTATGATTGTGTTACTTTTGCTTTCCCCTTTTATGGCTGTTAGCATTTGCCTTATATATTGAGGTGCTCCTATGCTGGGTACATAAAGATTTACAATTGTTATATATTCTTCTTGGATTGATCCCTTGATCATTATGTAGTATCCTTCTTTGTCTCTTGTAATAGTCTTTATTTTAAAATCTATTTTTTCTGATATGAGAATTGCTACTCCAGCTTTCTTTTGATTTCCTTTTTCATGGAATGTCTTTTTCCATCCCCTCAATCTGCATGTGTCCCTAGGACTGAAGTGGGTCTCTTGTAGACAGCATATCTACCAGACTTGCTTTTGCTTCATTCAGCCAGTCTATGTCTTTTGGTTAGAGCATATAATCCATTTACATTTAAGGTAGTTATCAATATATATGTTCCTATTACCATTTTCTTAATTGTTTTGGGTTTGTTATTATAGTGGCTAAGGTTGGTTCAGTGGGTTGTGAGACTTCCTAGTGGAGGGGATTGGTGCCTGTGTTCTGGTGGATGAGGCTGGATCTTGTCTTTCTGGCAGTCAGGACCATGTTCAGTGGTGTGTTTTGGGCTGTCTGTGAATTTAGTATGATTTTAGGTAGCCTCTCTGCTAAGGGGTGGGGTTGTGTTCCTGTCTTTCTAGTTGTTTGGCATAGGGTGTCCAGCACCGTAGCTTGCTGGTGGTTGAGTGGAGCGGGGCCTTAGCGTTGAGATGGAGATCTCTGGGAGAGCTTATGCCATTTGATATTACTTGGGGCTGGGAGGTCTTTGGTGGACCAGTGTCCTGAACTCGGTTCTCTCCCACCTCAGAGGCTTAGGCCTGATATCCAGCCGGAGCACCAAGACCCTGTCAGCCACACAGCTCTGAAGAAAAGGGAGAAAAAAAAAAGAAAGAAAATAAATAAATAAAATAAAATAAACAATTAAAATTAAAAATATTATTAAAAATAAAAAAGTAATTTAAAAAAAGAGAGATGAGAGCAACCAAAACAAATCCACCAATTATAACAAACACTAAAATCTATACTAAAAAAAAGGACAGACCGAACCATAGATAGGACAAATGGTAAAAGCAAAGCTATACAGACAAAATCACACAAAGAAGCATACATATACACACTCACAAAAAGAGAAAAAGTGGGAAAAAATATATATATATTTAAAAAAAGGAAGAGAGCAACCAAATCAATAAACAAATCTCCTAAAGGAAATAAGCTCTAAATACTAAACTAACATAAACATAAAACCAGAAACAAATTAGATGCAGAAAGCAAACCCCAAGTCTACAGTTGCTTCCAAAGTCCACCGCCGCAATTTTGGGATGATCGTCGTCTATTCAGATATTCCACAGATGCAGGGTACATCAAGTTGATTGTGGAGACTTAATCCACTGCTCCTGAGGCTGCTCAGAGAAATTTCCCTTCCTCTTCTTTGTTTGCACAGCTCCTGGCGTTCCACTTAGGAATTGGCCCTGCCTCTGTGTGTAGGTTGCCTGAGGGCATCTGTTCCCCACCCAAACAGGACAGGGTTAAAGTGGCAGCTGATTAGGGAGCTCTGGCTCACTCAGGCAGGGGCGAGGGAGGAGTACTGAATGCGGAGTGAGCTTGAGATGGCAGAGGCCAGCGTGATGTTGCAACAGCCTGAGGCGCGCCGCGTGTTCTCCCAGGGAAGTTGTCCGTGGATCACAGGACCCTGGCCATGGCGGGCTGCACAGGCTCCCGGGAGGGAAGTGAGGACAGTGACCTGTGCTTGCACACAGCTTCTTGGTGGCTGCAGAAGCAGCCTTAGTGTTTCGTGCCCGTCTCTGGTGTCCGCGCTGATAGCCACAGCTCATGCCCGTCTCTGGAGCTCGTTTAGACGGTGCTCTGAATCCTCACACACCCCGTAAAAATGGTCTCTTGCCTCTTATGCTGTTCCAGACTTTTTCCCAGACTCCCTCCTGACTAGCTGTGGCACACTAGCCCCCTTCAGGCTGTGTTCACGCAGCCAACTCCAGTCCTTTCCCTGGGATGTGACCTCTGAAGCCAAAGTCTCAGCTCCCAGCCCCCATCCACCCTGGCAGGTGAGCAGACAAGCCTTTCAGGCTGGTGAGTTTTGGTCAGCATCAATCCTCTGTACAGGAATCTCTCTGCTTTGCCCTCCACACCCCTGTTGGTGTGCTCTCCTCCGTGGCTCCAAAGCTTCCCTCCCACCCACTCCCCGTCTCCACCAGTGAAGGAGCTTCCTAGTGTGTGGAAACCTTTCCTCCTTCACAGCTCCCTCCCAGAGATGCAGGTCCCGTCCATATTCTTTTGTCTCCGTTTTTCCTTTTTTCTTTTGCCCTACTCAAGTACATGGGGAGTTTCTTGCCTTTTGGGAAGTCTGAGGTCTTCTGCCAGTGTTCAGTAGGTGTTCTGTAGAAGTTATTCCACATGTAGATGTATTTTTGATGTATTTGTGGGGAGGAAGGTGATCTCCACATCTTATTCCTCCACCCTCTACGCATCATTTACAAAGCAAATAAGAATAATATAGGGGCTTCCCTGGTAGCGCAGTGGTTGAGAATATGCCTGCTGATGCAGGGGACACGGGTTCGTGCCCCAGTCTGGGAGGATCCCACATGCTGTGGAGCGGCTAGGCCCATGAGCCATGGCCGCTGAGCCTGTGCTCTGCAATGGGAGAGGCCACAGCAGTGAGAGGCCCGCATACTACAAAAAAAAAAAAAAAAAAAAGAATAATATAATAAGAAAATTTTTAAAAAATCTGTAGACCCTCTCCCTGAAAAAAATCATGTGCAATTATGTACACAATTTTAGCAATCTCATGGACCCCAAATTCCATCCATACATTTCCTAAAGAGAGATATGTCCCTCTGACTAGGTATCGCTGATTTAAAACATGGATGCCTGCATGAGTGAAGTAGGGTCAGAGGACCTATTACATATATTCTGTAATCACCCTGTGTTACATTTGCTATGACACCCAGCCACCCTCAAGTGGGAAATAAAGATTTTTTTTGTTTGTTTCTTTGGAAGTGACTAGATGTGGAACCCTGAATTGCAACTTTAGGAACCACACCAATGGTGTTCATAACCTGGTGTTTGCCTGGGTCATATGGCCAGTGAAATGTAGAGCCAGGATTCGAACCCAAAGCTTCCTGACCCTAGACCAGGTTCCCCACCTGCTCCACTATTCCGTATATTGTGGGGGAAGATGTCAGCTCCATTTCTGGACACATGGCTAGACCTCCAGATGAATTTTTTGAACGGACAGTGGAAAGGCATAAAGTCAGGGAGAAATTGGAGCTGGTGAATGGAATTCAGAAGCTTCACGGAGGTTCTGTAAGGATTAGTGAAGTCACTGAACTGAATAATCAATAACAGATCATTTATAATTATTAACTTGCACATTCATGGGCTGGGATGTAATCATGTTTGCCTGAAGAGCCAACACAGCAGTTTTAAAGGGATTTGCAAACACAAGAAAGCTGCTGTTCTCTCCAGTAAGCAATATTTTAGTGGCAAAACACCCTGTGAATGGTTTGTGAGTACAAAGCAGCAAGCATGTGAATAGCTTTTTACAATGTCACGTTCTCTCCTTCCACTTGGGAAGGAAGCACAATGCTACCATAAGCAGATACTAACAGCACAGATGCTGGCGCTGATGTGAGCATAAATGCTGTCCCTCACCAAATATATATATATATTCCCAAAGTACCATGCCTGCATAAATCTTATATTTTTATGAATCACTGCCATTATGGCAACCACACACTGAAAATTTGTCTTAGGATGTGAATGATCTTTCTAGATAGTTTAGCTTATATTAGAGTGCTCATAATTTATATTTGTCCATGTATCATATCCAAACAGGGCTTTGATTCCTAGATTGCTCAAGTGGCAGCCTGTACTTTGTATGGCTAAAGTTCGAAAATATAGTTTAATTGTAATCAGAGGAGCAAAATCTTTCTGATGCCTCTGCTGCCATGTTGTAAACATCCAACCACAGATTCAACGTTAATTCTTCCATTTCTTATCAACAGCAGTTTTCCAGAGCCCACAAATATATCTACCATACAATTTTATGCTTTGTAAAAGGTGACCTATACTTTCTTTTCAAATGCAGTTTCTTTAATGAAAATAGTGTAATGTCAGTCCATGCAAAGCAAATGCATATTAATATGCGTTTACATCTGTCTCATATTAATATTCATGCCTGAATCCACATCCCTACACAAAGCCAATTTTCTGACCATCTGTGTGATGGCTGGTGGATGCAATGAATAAATTTTATTTGTGAGGGGAGTGATAAATCATGTATCTTCAGTTTTTCACCCACAATCTTTCCTCTTAGGTGCAAAAATGTTTTCATCATAGTTTGGAATATTTAAGTAAATGAAACAGATTAACCCTTTAATATTCCTACAGATACAGGCAATTTTATGCAATCTCAATACCTCTAACCAAACATAAGAAGGAACTATGATTTGCTTGGTTGAATTTGACATCTCTGATTCCTATGTAAATTCCAGTCTTTTATAATAATTTTCTATATTGTTTAAAATGTACTATAGCTGTTTTTGAAAAGAAATTTTGAAAAGCTTCTAGATGTAAACAAGGCCTCTGCAAAAAGAGTATGTTCCTGAAGAAAGTCCTTACAGCCATCAAGTAACTTAAAAGTTATATCAAGTATAACCTTACACAAGGAAAGATTTCAAACACGGAAATTTTATCAGTATTTAGATAATGATCTCAGTACTTACAATTTTATCCAAGTGAAATATCAAGATTTCAGCAGTAACAATGTTTCTGTAAATTTAGTGATCTTTTGGGGAATACTGCAACCAAATCTTAAAAACAATTACCTTTCAGGATATGAGACAAATGCAGTTAATCAACCTACCAAGCAGAGCTCAAAAGGAAGGATTAAATTAAAAATCATATCATGGTAGGCAGAGTCTGAAAAGTATTGCACGCTGAAAAAAGAAGTTAAGATCTGATGGCTTGAATAATGAAAACCGTACCGGGTGGTCTAAGATGTTTTCTTTGCCTCTTCCAGGGATGCTTTCTATGAATTCTAAATGGTTGGGCTACTAGATTGAATCCAAACCCAAAGTTTACATTTGATTTAATTTACTTTCTCTGAGTTAACAGGGCTATCCTCAGGTCCCTAAAAATGTCACAAATAGCACAAACCACAACTTCGAGGTCAAAGCAGAAATTAAGCTGCCGAAAATTTCTACTTCTGCTGTAATGGCACCAAACAGAGTGACAAGGTAAATCGGGAACCCTCAGAGCTATCAGTCTCCTGTAGATACAGCCCCACTTAGCACATGAATTTTCAAAACATAAATAGAGAAGAGTCAGAGAAACTTTGTCTCAAATAAGCAATAGTTACTGACTGAGTACCTGCTCCTTACAAGGTACCATGCTGAGAAGGAGCTTCTGGTGCCATGCTGCCCTCAGAAAGCTTAGCACCTAGTTGGTAATGAAGGTAGGTTCTCCCACAAGAATATTCTCAATCAACCATTAAGTCGGTGTATGATAAATACGAAGTGAGTGCTGTAAAAGGAATTTAAAAGAGGTTGAGATTTCCACAAGCCCAGGAAATCAAGGAATCTCATCCAGAGGAATTTAGAGTCAGTCTTAAAGGCTGAAAAGATTCAGATGGTCAGAAAAAAGGAGAAGTCATATCAGATGGGATAAGCTTTACAAAGGCTCAGAACAGGAAGTATTTAGCAGGATGCAGAAGTAATAGGGGAAATTGTGGGTAGGCCACTCTGGTTACTTCTGAGAATTAATGTTCAAAACTAGGGGAGTTAAGGGAAATGATTTTAAGTAGTACACATGTGGGCATTAAATAACATTGAATTATAAAGTCAGAAAAATAATCTCTTAGTAACTCTGTTAATTCTCCTAATTGCCTCAAGCAGAGAATCTCACTTTGGTGCCAATATATCTTTCACACCACTCCAATACTTGCTAAATCTCTCTTTTTAACAAAGAGAGAGCCAGCCTCAGGCTCAAAGGATAAAGACGAATTAATAACATAGTTTGGTTTCATGGTGTTTGTTTTTAGTATTATTTTATTTTATACCAAGGAGAACTTACTGGTGTTCCATTTGTGGTGGTAATATAAAATTTCTTTTTAAGGAAAATGTATTTAGGATTTTTTTAATTAGTTGTTTTTAAAGATAAATAATACATTACTGAATGTGATGAAAAAATGACTAAAGTTTGGAAAGAACTAGTCTGACATAGTAACTGGCAAGATGGAAAGAAGGGTTGGATTCAGTCCAGTAACACCTCAATACAGAAGCTGACCAGATTGAATTACAGCCTTTGATTTCAATTCCATTTGTAATTCTAAGTATGTTGGTTTCCCTTAGATATGGGCATTGCTGAGGTCACGTTTGTAAAATCTCCTTAAGGCCTAGAATTTTTTCAAAATATATCTAACTTTTTTTCATATAAATGCAAAAGGAACATTATTTAAATGAGAGGTAGAGAAAAACAGAATAGGTCACCAAGCCCTATCCCTTGGAGATTTAACTTAAGAGATATAAACATAAAATACTTCATCTGCAACAAAAGGATTTTGCTTTCATTAGATTGCTCAGGATTTCACACCATATACTTAAATATGATTTAGCATAACATTGATACTTGTTTATATTTGCCACCTACCTACTTCACAGTGATATTGTAAGGATTAGTGATATAATATTTCTTAAGCCTTTTCTTCTCTTAAAAGAAACTATACACTATAAAATCAAGGTAATAGTAATAATAGTCATCATCATAATAGCAATAACTGCTCATGCATTTTCAAACATGGGCTGTGTTGACGGAAAGGGAAATTAAGCTGTAAGCTAAAAATGCAGGCTTATCAGCTGGTTAGAACACAAAGACGTAGGGTGGGATAACAGTGATGCTATCTACAGTTTTTCAAGGTCTGGAGGTTTTTCAAGGGTCTGAGGTTCTGCATTTGTAGTGACTCCAAAGTAGTTGATGCTGCTGGTCTGAGGTCACGCTTGGGGAGTAAGGCCTTAGACTACACCACTCTTTCAGGGGCACATCTGAAATATGTGCCATTAACTGTCAGAGGACTTAAGGAAGTATGTCTAAACACATCTTGACAAATCCATCACCACTGCTGATGTCTTCCCTGTTTTTCTCAACTTTGCGCCCAGTATTCTGTTTCCATTGTCCAATCCACCACATGCATGAAAATTAATTCTCTCATTATCTCCCTGCCCTCTCATTCCCAAGCCAGAAGTGAACTCTTTGAGAGCAGAAACCCATCATTTATTCTAAAAATTGATCATAGGTTTGAACAAAGATTTGTGCTCAAAAATGTTGATTTCAGAACTTTTTGTAACATCAACAAGTAGGAAAATTGTTTCTTTTAAAATATTTTACAATGTTGGTTATGTTCATGATATGGCATCAGGTTAAAAAGCAGGATCAAAAACTATGGATGTATCATCTAAATTTAAACATAGTGAGATTTCCTCATGCAACACAGACCAGAATGAAATTTAAAGCTTCTGAAATGTTTACTTCTGGAATTTTTCTGTTTAGTATTTTTGGACTGAGGTTGACCTCAAGTTACTCTGCCAGTAGCTCCCTTGTAGACTTAGCCTTACTCAAGAATTCCTACATTTTTCATGAGATTACAGGATGTCCTGGAACATGGACCCTTAAGAAAACCTGAAAACCAAGTTTTAACATTGGCACTCCTGGTTCTTGTGCCTATGGACACCCTGGTTTCCCTGGTTCTCCAGTGGGAAAATAGCAGATCTAGGGACTTCTGGAGCTCCAAAATCATCTGTGTGGCTGAGAGGGTCTTGGTGCTCCAGCCAGGTTTCAAGCCTGTGCCTCTGAGGTGGGAGACCTGAGTTCAGGACACTGGTCCAGCAGAGAAATCCCGGCTCCACATAATATCAAATGGCAAAAACTCTCCCAGAGATCTCCGTCTCAAAGCTAAGACCCAGCTCCACTCAACGACCAGCAAGCTACAGTGCTGGACACCCTATGCCAAACAACTAGAAAGATAGGAACACAACCCCACCCATTAGCAGAGTGGCTGCCTGAGGTCATAATAAGGTCACAGACACCCTAAAACAAACCACTGGACACATTCCTTCCCACCTGAAACACAAAATCCAGCCTCATCCACCAGAATACAGGCACCAATCCCCTCCACCAGGAAGCTTACACAACCCACTGAACCAAACTTAGACAATGGGGGCAGACACCAAAAACAGTGGGACTTACAAAACTGCAGCCTGCAAAGAGGAGAACCCAAACACAGTAAGTTATGTAAAATGAGAAGACAGAGAAACACACAGCAGATGAAGGAGGAAGCGAAAAACCCACCAGACCAAACAAATGAAGAGGACATAGGCAGTCTCCTGAAAAAGAATTCAGAGTAATGATAGTAAACATGATCCAAAATTGTGGAAATAGAATGGAGAAAATATAAGAAAAGTTTAACAAGGACCTAGAAGAACTAAAGAGCAAACAAACAATGATGAATAACACAATAAATGAAATTTTAAATTCTCTAGAAAGAATCAACAGCAGAATAACTGATAAGAAGAATGTATGTGACCAGGAAGCTAAAATAGTGGAGGAGAAATACTATTGCAGAGGAGAATAAAGAAAAAAGAATGAAAAGAATGAATGACAGTCTCAGAGACCGCTGGGACAACATTAAACGCACCAATATTCTAATTATAGGTGTCCCAGAAGAAGAAGAGCAAAAGAAACGGATCTGAGAAAATATTTGAAGAGATTGTAGTTGAAGACTTCCCGAATCTGGGAAAGGAAATAGTCAACCAAGTGCCGGAAATGCGGAGAGTCCATACAGGATAAATCCAAGCAGAAACATGTGCCAAGACACATATTTATCAAACTATCAAAAATTAAACACAAAGAAAAAATAATAAAAGCAGCAAGGGAAAAACAACAAATAACATACAAGGGAATCCCCATAAGGTTAACAGCTGATCCTTCAGCAGAAACTTTGCAAGCCAGAAAGGAGTGGCAGGACATATTTAAAGAGATGAAGTAGAAAAACCTACAACCAAGATTACTCTACCCAGCAAGGATCTCATTCAGATTTGATGGAGAAATTAAAACATTTACAGACAAGCAAAAGCTAAGAGAATTCTACATCACCAAACCAGCTTTACAACAAATGCTAAAGGAACTTCTCTAGGCAGGAAACACAAGAGAAGGAAAAGACCTACAATAACAAACCCAAAACAATTAAGAAAATGGTAATAGGAACATATATACTAATAACTACCTTAAATGTAAATGGATTAAATTATCTAACAAAAAGAAACAGACTGGTTGAATGGATACAAAAAAAAGTAGGGTAATATGTCATCTACAAGAGACCCACTTCAGGCCTAGGGACACATATAGATGGAAAGTGAGCATATGGAAAAGATATTCCATGCAAATGGAAATCAAAAGAAAGCTGGAGTAGCAATTCTCATATCAGAAAAAAATAGACTTTAAAATAAAGACTATTACAAGAGACAAAGAAGAACACTACATAATGATCAAGGGAACAATGCAAGAAGAAGATATAAAAATTGTAAATATTTATGCACCCAACATAGGAGCACCTCAATGCATAAGGCAAATGCTCACAGCCATAAAAGGGGAAATATTAACATAGGCATAGTAGGGAACTTTAACACCCCACTTTCACCAATGGACAGATCATCCAAAATGAAAATAAATAAGGAAACACAAGCTTTAAATGATGCATTAAACAAGGTGGACTTAATTGATATTTATAGGACATTCCATCCAAAAACAACAGAATACACTTTCTTCCCAATTGCTCATGGAAAAATCTCCAGGATAGATCATATCTTTGGTCACAAATCATGCCTTGGTAAATTTAAGAATATTGAAATCATATCAAGTATCTTTTCCAACCACAATGCTATGAGACTATATGTCAATTACAGGAAAAAAAATCTGTAAAAAATACAAACACATGGAAGCTAAACAATACACTACTAGTAACCAAGAGATCACTGAAGAAATCAAAGAGGAAATTTTAAAAATACATAGAAACAAATGACAATGAAAACATGATGACGCAAAACCTTTGGGATCAGCAAAAGCAGTTCTAAAAGGGAAGTTTATCACAATACAATCCTACCTCAAGAAACAACTAACATCTCAAATAAACAACCTAACCTTGCACTTAAAGCAGTTAGAGAAAGAAGAACAAAAAAAACCCCAAAGTTAGCAGAAGAAAAGAAACTATAAAGATCGGGTCAGAAATAAATGAAAAAGAAATGAAGAAAACAATAGCAAAGATCAATAAAACTAAAAGTTGGTTCTTTGAGAATATTAACAAAATGGATAAGTCATTAGCCAGACTCACCAAGAAAAAAAGGGAGCAGACTCAAATCAGTAGAATTAGAAATAAAAAAGGAGAAGTAACAACTGACACAGCAGAAATACAAAGGATCATGAGAGATTACTACAGCAACTATATGTCAATAAAAAGGACAACCTGGAAGAAATGGACAAATTCTTAAAAAGCACAACCTTCCGAGACTGGACCAGGAAGAAATAGAAAAGATAAACAGACAAATCACAAGCACTGAAATTGAGACTGTGATTAACAATCTTCCAACAAACAAAAGCCCAGGACCAGATGGCTTCACAGGCGAATTCTATCAAACATTTAGAGAAGAGTTAACACCTATCTTTCTCAAACTCTTCCAAAATATAGCAGAGGGAGGAGCACTCCCAACCTCATTCTACGAGGCCACCATCACCCTGATACCAAAATCAGACAAAGATGCCACAAAGAAAGAAAACTACAGGACAATATCATTAATGAACATAGATGTAAAAATCCTCAACAAAATACTAGCCAACAGAATCCAACAGCACATTAAAAGGATCATACACCAGGATCAAGTGGGGTTTATCCCAGAAATGCAAGGATTCTTCAGTATATGCAAATCAATCAATGTGATACACCATATTAACAAATGGAAGGAGAAAAACCATATGATCCTCTCAATACATGCAGAAAAAGCTTTTGACAAAATTCAACACTCATGTATGATAAAAACCTTCCAGAAAGTAGGCACAGAGGGAACTTACCTCAACATAATAAAGGCCATATATGAAAACACACAGCCAACATCATTCTCAATGGTGAACAACTGAAACCACTTCCACTAAGATCAGGAACAAGACAAGGTTACCACTCTCACCACTATTATTCAACATAGTTCTGGAAGTTTTAGCCACAGCAATCAGAGAAGAAAAAGAAATAAAAGGAATCCAAATCAGAAAAGAAGTAAAGCTGTCACTGTTTGCAGATGACATGATACTGTACATAGAGAGTCCTAAAGATGCTATCAGAAACCTACTAGAGCTAATCAATGAATTTGGTAAAGTAGCAGGATACAAAATTAATGCACAGAAATCTCTTGCATTCCTATACACTAATGCTGAAAAGTGTAAAAGAGAAATTAAAGAAGCACTCCCATTTACCACTGCAACAAAAAGAATAAAATACCTAGGATTAAACCTACCTAAGGAGACAAAAGACTTGCATGCAGAAAACTATAAGACACTGATGAAAGAAATTAAAGATGATACAAACAGATGGAGAGATATACCATGTTCTTGGACTGGAAGAATCAACATTATGAAAATGACTATACTAACCAAAGCAATCTACAGATTCAATGCAATCCCTATGAAACTACCAATGGCATTTTTCCCAGAAGTAGAAAAAAAAATTTCACAATTTGTATGGAAACACAAATGACCCCGAATAGCCAAAGTAATCTTGAGAAAGAAAAATGGAGCTGGAATATCAGGCTCCCGGACTTCAAACTATATGACAAAGGTACAGTCATCAAGACAGTATGGTACTGGCACAAACAGAAATATAGATTGATGGAACAGGATAGAAAGCCCAGAAATCAACCCACATACTTATGGTCACCTTATTTTTGATAAAGGAGGCAAGAATATACAATGGAGAAAAGACAGCCTCTTCAATAAGTGGTTCTGGGAAAACTGGACAGCTACATGTAAAAGAATGAAATTAGAACACTCCCTAACACCATACACAAAAATAAACTCAAAATGGATTAAAGACCTAAATGTAAGGCCAGACACTTTCAAACTCTTAGAAGAAAACGTAGGAAGAACACTCTACGACATAAATCACAGCAAGATCCTTTTTGACCCACCTCCTAGAGAAACGGAAATAAAAACAAAATAAACAAATTGGACTCAATGAAACTTAAAAGCTTTTGCATAGCAAAGGAAAACATAAACAAGACGAAAAGACAACCCTCAGAATGGGAGAAAATTTTTGCAAATGAAGCAACTGACAAAGGATTAATATCCAATTATACAAGCAGCTCATGCAGCTCAATATCAAAAAAACAAACAACACAATCCAAAAATGGGCAGAAGACCTAAATAGACATTTCTCCAAAGAAGATACACAGATTGCCAAAAAACACTTGAAAGGATGCTCAACATTACTAATCATTAGAGAAATGTAAATCAAAACTACAATGGGTATCAGCTCACACCAGTCCGAATGGCCATCATCAAAAAATCTACAAACAATAAATGCTGGAGAGGGTGTGGAGTAAAGAGAACCCTCTTGCACTGTTGGTGGGAATGTAAATTGATACAGCCACCATGGAGAACAGTATGGAGGTTCCTTAAAAAAACAGTAATAGAACAACCATACAACCCAGCAATCCCACTACTGGGCATATACCCTGAGAAAACCATAATTCAAAAAGAGTCATGTACCACAATGTTCATTGCATCTCTATTTACAATAGGCAGGTCATGGAAGCAACCTAAGTGTCCAACGGCAGATGAATGGATAAGAAGATGTGGCACATATATAAAGAATGGAATATTACTCAGCCATAAAAAGAAATGAAATTGAGTTATTTGTAGTGAGGTGGATGGACCTAGAGTCTGTCATACAGAGTGAAGTAAGTCAGAAAGAGAAAAACAAACACCGTATGCTAACACATATATACGAAATCTAAAAAAAAAAAAAAAAAAAAAAAAGTTTATGAAGAAGCTAGGGGAAGGAGAGGAATAAAGATGCAGACATAGAGAATGGACTTGAGGACATGCGGAGGGGGAACTGTAAGCTGGGACAAAATGAGAGAGTGGCATGGACATATATACACTACCAAATGTAAAATAGATAGCTAGTGGGAAGCAGCCACATAGCACAGGGAGATCAGCTCAGTGCTTTGCAGCCCCTAGAGAAGTGGGCTAGGGATGGTGGGAGGGAGAGGCAAGAGGGAGTAGATATGGGGATATATGTATATGTATAGCTGATTCACTTTGTTATAAAGTAGAAACTAACACACCATTGTAAAGCCACTATACTCCAATAAAGATGTTAAAAACAAAAAAGAAATTTAAATATAGGTAGAGAGAAATATTGATAGCGTGTGTAATTATTAAATTCATTAGCATCTTGTCTTTTTTCTTCTGCTGAGTAATCATTAGCAAGCCGATGGAAATGTAATTTCCCCCTTCCCTCTTGCTGAAGAACAGCAAGGCCTGTGAGACTGGAGACTCTTGCTCCAAAATGGATTGAACACCTTTGTTATTTCTGTCATAGCAAGAGTGAGCAAGCTGGACACTTTTTTTGGTGGGGGGGATGATTTAAGGGTAACAGAGAACATGGCCCAGACAAAGAGAGAGAGTTGGATTTCTTAAGACTAGGAGATGGAAGAATCAAGTGATAGGTTTCTGTTCCCAGGCTGTATTGTATGTGCCCCACAGGTGTGCATGGCTCTTGGAGATCTGGGGCCTGAACATCAGCCCCTTTTGAGCCCTGACACCAGGGAGCTCCACCACTGAATGGTCTGTGAGGGCTGGGACCACAGCTTAAGCTCAGAAGCTTTTCCAATTTTCCCAGGTTGTTAAGCCTTTGGGGTTTTAACAATCTCAAGGGAGTCACTGGCCAACCCCAATATCAGGTAGGTGAGGGACTAAGTCATATTTAATGGGATGTGGGGGAAATTTTTTAATGTGATTTTTTTCTTGCATTAAAATATTACAGGAAAGAACATATACATCTAGATAGATAGATAGTAGATAGATAGATAGATAGATAGATAGATAGATAGATAGATAGATAGATAGATAGATAGACAGACATGAAACACTAGAAGGAAATACTCCAAAATGTTAATGGTAGTTAACATTTGGAAGTTGGTTTGTAGGCAATTTTTTTCTTCTTTATATATTTTATGTTTTTCAAAAATTCTGAAAAACACCTAAGTTGCTTTAGAATTAGGAAAAAATACAAGAAATGCCATTCTTTAAAATCAAAGCACATAGCTTATTCACCTTTTTTATATGCAGCATCTAGCCCACTTCTGGTACACATAGCAAGCAGTCAAAAAATGATAACTAAATTAAATTAAATAAACAATTCAAAGCCCAGGCTATCATGGTAAGTTAATATAATCACCCTGCTGTGCAAGAAGCAGTCCATGAGCATATGAAAGAAAGTTATTCTGAGAATAGCTATTCTGAAAATATCATTCTATATAAGACTATTAAAATTATCATGAGAGGAGTATTATGTAAGCATTAAACAAAGGCAATCTGGGCTCATTGGACAGTGTCCTTAATTTGGAGATAGACTTCATTTAGGTCCCCATGTTATCACTAAGTTTATCCTTTTGGTTAGTCATTGACCTCTCCAAACCTCCAATACCTCATCTATAAATGTAAGTTCTATCAATTGAAACATGGCATTGTTAAGGTCAAATGGAGCGTAGAATGTCAAAGTAATTTTGAAACTATGATATTCTATACCAGACTATTTTGACTATTAGAGAATGTATTTGGTAGAATGTAAAAGAAAAACCAAGAACATATTGGTTAATTATTTTAAATCATTTATCAAGTGAAAAGAAATTAAACTAGACATCCATATCATGCTCCTGCCTCTTTGTCCAGTTAGTGATCTTATATCAGCCATTAACATAATGACAAATTAATGTGATAAAAAATAAAGTTAGAAGAAATGGAGGCAGGTTAGTGACTTCCTGTACTTTGCCAAGTGGTTCAATCACATTTTCATTCATTCAACAATATTGATTGTGTCAGACACTTCTAGGGGCTGGAGATTCAGGAGTGAGCCAGATAAGTGTCTCTTCCCTTGTATAGCTTTCATTTTAGTGGGGAAGAGATCAACAATCAACAAGTAAACAAATAAACAAGAAAATCTAAGATTGAGATACATGCTATGAAGAAAATAAGCAGGACTGCGGTCACCACTTCCAAGATGGTCCGCAATGATCCTGCCTCCTGATATTCACACACTTGTGTAGTCCTCTCCCCCTTATATAAAGTTGGTCTGACTGACTAGTACAATGAGGAAGAAGTGATGGTTTGTCACCTTCAAGATTTAGTTAGAGAAGACACTATGTCTTCTATTCCCGTCACCCTCTCATGTTCTGTCTCATTCTGGGGGAGAAGCCAACTTCCATGTATTGAGGACACCCAGACAGCCTATGAGGAGTCCCACGTGGCAACTAAGTGTCCTGAATAAGACATTGAGGTCCCCTGGCAATGGGTGAACAGTCTTAGAAGCAGATCCACCAGCCCTTCAGGGGACTGTACCCAGCCGACAGCTTGACTGCAACTTTATGAGAGACCCTGAGCCAGACCACTAGTTCCCAGATTCCTGACACACAGAAGAGGTGAGGCAGACAATAAGTCTTATTTTAAGCTGCTGAGTTTGGGGCAAGTTGTTAGACATTTGTTAGATAACTCGTTACAGGTACGATGAAATAAATTGGGCCATGCTTTGAGAAGAACTACTTGAGGAGATTATATTTGTTCCAAGACCTGAAGGACAAGAATGACTATGCAAAGAAAAGCTAGATTAAGGGGAGAATCAGCAGAAGTGGGGAGGACTTGGAATATTTGAGAAGAAAAGAACCTTTTCTCCCCAGTCTGAGTCTGTGCACTGATTAAACAAATCTCCATTCTGACCCTCACAGGTACCCTAATGCTGGCAATGGCCATTTCCCACGGCCTCACCCCCCACATTTATGCTCTTTCCTCCAAGCTTTCTCAATAGAGGAACTAATGGGTTTTAAACCCCACAGTCTGGTCTATTGAGACCCCAGAGTATAGTGACCAAAAACACTCAGTGGCACCAGACGTTCTTAGATACGAAACTCAGCTCCACGGTCTTCATCTCTCTAAACCTCATTTTGGTCATTTATTAAATAAGCCTTTCAAAGATTAAATGAAATAACATATGTAAAATAGCACACGCTTGGCCATGGGAAATACATAGAGATGGGAGCTATCATTCAATTATTTCTCTTCCTTGCCTGGCCAAATCCCTCTCATTCTTTAAAATCAAACCAAAGGCAGATCTCATCCAAGACGTTTCTGCCACTACACTTACCCCCTCTTTTGAACTTGTAATGCATGCATTGCCCATTGATACCCTCCCTGGGGATAGATGGCTCATGAGGGGTATTGCTCTCTACGGAAACTACAAGGGTGTTCAGGACAATTTTTTAAGCCATGGGCAGGCTTCCTTTTCTTATCTGCCACAGGCCCCAGTGATGGAAGGTCTGCTCCCTCCCCTCTCTTCTGTACCACCTTCTTGAGGTTGGTTGTGGAGTAGGACACAGCCTCTAAAATACCCACCCCTTCCTTGTTGCCACAAAGGAAAACACGGGGGCCTTTATTACCCAATGTCAGCTGCCTGATGTTCTCTTGAAACTTTCTGGAACTGAGGGGCAAAGATGGGGGAGAGTCTCAGCATCAATTTAAGAAATGCTCGACGAAGTGCGAGAGTGGCATGGACATCTATACACTACCAAACGTAGGGTGGATAGCTAGTGGGAAGCAGCCGCATAGCACAGGGAGATCAGCTAGGTGCTTTGTGACCAACTAGAGGGGTGGGATAGGGAGGGTGGGAGGGAGGGAGACGCAAGAGGGAAGAGATATGGGAACATATGTATACGTATAACTGATTCACTTTGTTGTAAAGCAGAAACTAACACACCATGGTAAAGCGATTATACTCCAATAAAGATGATAAAAAAAAAAGAAAGAAATGATCAATCAATCATGAATTAACATCATCCCAGTATCTCAGGACTCTCAAAAAATGCTGTTTCCCTAGTCTCCCCTCGTTTGATTGCTTGCTTCCAGTGAGTTCTTTCCACTGCTGTTTTCTGTCTTCCCTCTTCTAGTCATTCTCTCCTCTCCAGCCTGAATCCACACCAATGTGGGATGGGGCTCCCTTCTCCCTTCCAGTCTCCCACAAATGATCACCACTGGACAGGGGTGTAAGGCAGAGCTCTGAGAGCAACAGAGGAGCTTCAGTGCAATCTGCACAACAAACAGCCAAACA
Organism: Kogia breviceps; assembly: GCF_026419965.1. NCBI lineage: Eukaryota > Metazoa > Chordata > Mammalia > Artiodactyla > Physeteridae > Kogia > Kogia breviceps. The sequence goes on from NC_081326.1 coordinate 37,624,257, forward strand.
CTTATTATTACAACTCCTGTTACTAACATTCCACCAGCTCCAACCTCCTGAAATTTGTTGTCCTTCCCCAAACACACTGATAATCACCACGGAGAAAAACAGCTTAAAAAAAAAAAAACCACACACACACACAGGAAGTTTAAAAGGTAAAAAATGTTACAAATTTCTTGCCATGGATTCTAGATCTATCATTCTGAATCTCTTTCTCAAATGGCACCAAAGCCCAGTTAACCAAAGATTTGGCCTTTTGTTTTTCTTCTTGCTGTTGTTCTTTCTCTAAAGGATTACCCCTTCTACAGTCACCCACCTTACATTAGATTAAACTCTATTTTCTTCAAGAACCCTCCTTGCCTTAAACTAAAGATGCAAACCAGAGTTGTGAACTATTGTCTATGTGCCTACCTTCCTCCAATGTGTGATCGACATTTCCAAGCTCCTCCACAATGGAGGGTCCCACCTCCAAGTGTTCCCAAGTTCTCACCCGCCCTAATTGACGTTAACAGCTTAGCCTTCCTTCCCCTGCTTGATTAGAAATCCTTTGGGGTACGTGCCTATGGTCTTTACTTTTTTGACCCTGTGCCCACAGTACCTACTCCAAGTCATAGAAGGCCTTATGTCCTAATTGATTGATTGATTCTCAAACCCACACCCACTTATCAGTTTTTGCTTTCTTTGTAACTGACCTCATCCACATTTTCCATGGCAAAGGCACCATATGTCAGTTCTTATGTGGGACTAAATAAAGAAAAGAAATTTAGAAAGAGCTTCACACATCATCTGGTTAATTATCCTGCATTTATAATAGAGCAGATTAATGTCCCTGCATTAATAAATGACTCAAATGCTGCTGTAAGGGCTGAGCATGATTATCTGAGTTTATTACTTAACTCACTCTATTTAAAAAAATCCTGTGATCTGATGTGGCAGAACAGAACCGAAATGTTCTTTAGCTTCAGCAAGGAATAAAGTTGTTCTCTGATATGGGGGTGGGGTGATTGGCTGGTGGATTCCAGACTTGACAGCTCAGCCACAAGAGCCCAAAAAACTGGCGGTTTTGTGGTCTGCTTGGCTCCTTGCCTGGCTTCCTTCCTAACATTCAAACCTAAATCCACTTAAGCCTTTACTTTAAAATCTGGCCCTGCTCCAGACTCAGATGACAAGCTTGTCCACTTGCTCTAAACTGAGGAAATACAAGGAGCCTTAAGCCAATATCCTGGACAGTTGGTAGGACTTTATTCTGGGTTCCGGCTTCATTTTGGTACTGGTACCCTAGTTCCCAGATAAGTAGGTTTCTGCTTTGTAACCAAGTGGCAGTATCTTGCCCTATATGTAAGTCCCAACTCCCAACCCCATGTGGGCATCCATGGCAAAAAAAAATTGCCTTCCTGGAATCCTGGAATTCACCTATCCTGCCCTTGCTTGGGTTTGATAAATCTCGAATTTAGCTTGAGATTTCCAATGATACTTTATCCCATCTCTTCCTACCTCCACAGACAATTCTCCCCAGTGGATCAAAAGTGCTCGATCCTTAAATCAGTGCTTCCAAAACTTTTACAACGTCCTGGCACACATAGGAAATAAGACTTATTCTTTTATGAGATGTAATTGACATATAACATTGTATTAGTTTCAGAGGTACAACATAATGATTCGATATTTGTATATATTGTGAAATGATCCCCACAGTAAGTATAAAATCCATCACCTCACACAGTTACACCAGGTTTTTTTTCTTGTGATGAAACTTGTAAGATCTCCTCCTCAGTGACTTTCACATATACAATACAGTATTATTAACTATAGTCACCACACTGCGTATACAAGACTTGTTCTCAGTCAGAGGTGACTGGCCCAAGGAGGGACCCCAGCCACCCCAGACACTTCTGAGCCACATAGCTGCTTAGGGGACCACTACTTGGGCACACTGGTAAACCATTCATGGCCTGCCTGCATGCTTATTCTTTGGACAGCCTGTCCTGAAGGGGCTAGGTGGCCTCTGGGTCCATTGTTCTCACAGTTGGTCTTTGGGTCAGCTTGTACTTTCAGGCCTTCTTATCCTTTAGCCCTGGTTTTCTCTGTAAAGTAGTAATGTTTCTATATTGTACATCAACTCAAACAAAGGTGTGAGGGATGCAGGTATGGAAAACTTGAATTTTCTTCAAACCTAAGTTGCCCATTCAAAAAGTCTGCCAATTCAAAAGAATGAGAATCTCAGAGATAAGGTAGAAGACCTGAAAAACAAGGCTTCTCTCTTTTCCTACCTTCCATTACACATTTCCCACATATATTTAGTGTTATTTTATTTATTTTTTTGCGGTATGCGGGCCTCTCACTGTTGTGGCCTCTCCCATTGCGGAGCACAGGCTCCGGACGCGCAGGCCTAGTGGCCATGGCTCACGGGCTTAGTTGCTCCGCAGCATGTGGGATCTTCCCGGACCAGGGCACGAACCCGTGTCTCCTGCATCGGCAGGCGGATTCTCAACCACTGCGCCACCAGGGAAGCCCTAGTGTTATTTTATTATGTGACTTTAAATAATATTACTAGCTCCCAAACACTTGGCAATTACTTTATGCCATGCAACAGGCTAAACTCTTTCCAGGCATCATCTTGTTGATTCCTCACATCACCTTTGAGGCAGAAATCATCCCCATTACACAGGTGAGCAAACAGAGGCTGAGGGTTAAACAACTACCCCAGGAAGTGATGTCCAGAACTTTAACTCAGATCAGTCTGACTCCAAAATCCTTGCTCTTAAGTGAGATCAATCACATAAAGCATTAGCATAGTGTCTGGCATATTTTAATATACTAGGTATAAAAATTATTCCAAAGACTCTTTTTTAGGCAATATCATATTTCTTTATTTTCTTTTAACCAAATTAAATCTTACTTCAAGTCCCTAGTCCATAGCTAATTTTAACCTCAGTCATTATGGAATGTCCCCTCCATTGGGAGACTCATCTCCTTAGGTCTCTCGTGTTTCTGCACATCTGGCGAGCAGAGGTACTAACTGCCCTTTATTCCAGATCATCTTTTCAAAGATATTTCTATAGCAAACAGCCTCAGAAGATAGAGGGAGTATCTCCCTCCAGAGCAAAGGGCGGGCATGCTTACCGTCCATTATACAAGACTGGCATTCCCTAAGCCCGGGGTTCCTGTCCTATAATATAACCCACTGCTTGTGTAGATATCATCTGGCTCTCCTCACGTCACCCTATGGGCACTGGAACTGAGGGAATCAATACAAAAATGATGATACTACGGCTACTAGTATTGCTGTAATAATCTACCCTTTATCTCTGATCTAAGAGCGTAATATCTTCTGCCAGCATCCATGAAACAGTTATGCGTTAACTTATCAGCTTGGAAGTAGGATAAGGTCTCAGACCCTTCACAGTTCTTAAAACCCCTCCCTCTCTAAAAATCTCACAAAAACCTGGGAGGCTTATATAGTACCCAGAAAATAGACACAGACCTTCAATCTCCCATCCATGTGGTCACAGCAGATGCTTTATGACTGAGGCTCACTTTGTCCAGAGAGGGACCTCGACCCCAATGGCCCTGAGTCAAAATAGACAGTGGAATCTTTGCCTTGACTAGCAAATCCTGGGCCTAGGGTCCAGCCTTCAAACTGCCATTCCCCTCTAGCCCTGCTACTCCTGGGTCCACTGTGACAGAACAGAGTGTAGGTCTCCTCAACGTTAAGATCTTGCCAGTCTCGGAGGATTTATTCTCTCTCCTTTTCTTCCGTCTCTTCTCTCTCTTTTTCCTGCTCTCTCCTGATCTCCAGGGCACCTTAGTATAACGACCTCAACAAGTTTCAGCTTCCACAAAAGACAGGAGGAGAAGTTCCCTTCTGGGACATGCTTCCCCTGAGGTAAGTGAACCCAAGGAATGGCCACCTCCTCTCTAGCACAGAAGGCAAAACGCAGCTCAGGTCTCAATAAAGGATGCTGCCATGACAGTAGCCTCCCAGTGTGGTTAATTGTGTATCTCTCTTTTTTTTTTACCAGTAGTATCTCTTTACTAGTAGTAAAGAGATACTTTTTCTTTCTACCAGTAGAATTTCTTTACCCCTTTTTTGTATCTGGCTTCAGGTGTACGCAGGGAATGTTTCTCTTGGTCTCTCCCTCAATTACATTGAGCCAATGGGGAGGAAACTATCTTAGCATTCCTTCTTCCAGCCCATCAAATTAAGAACATTATCTGAAGTACCACCGCAAAAAAATAAACAAAATGATGATGATGATGATGACGACAATTAACACTCTCTTTGTAACCTACATATATTTCTTCTTCTTGCTTGGCTGGCCCCAACAAAGAAATTTGGGGAAATGAGCTGAGAAAAAGTGAAACCAATTCTGCTTTAAAAGGATTCTTGACAATCTGGGTTTTGCCTTATTTGCAACCAATTAGGTCAAGGCTGATAGACTTTAACCACTGATTTTACTGAAATGTGCGTGACAGTTGACATAACTGCACTGGCAAGATTTCCTACAGGTGCCAACTCTTCTGTTCTCCCAATTTTAAATAAATCTTCAACTCTCTTACTCCCTGAGCAGTCCTGGGTATGTGTCAGCACTTGGTTTTAATGACACAGTCTCCATCTACCTCTCCTGCAAGGCATGGACAATGCATACACCCTTGGGGTTACGAGGTTGTCTAGTTACAAAGAAATGTGGCCCTAGTTATATTTTCAGAGATCCCACATAAATAATTCTAGACTGCAAAAGAAGCAACTGAATCATCTCTCTCATGTTTTATCCCCCTTGTTATTTGGGGGATTTTAAACTCCCTCTTGCACGAGGGCAGCGTCCTCGTCATGCTGTCTCTCCTAAGCCTAGCACAGTGCTTTGCCCCTAAAAAAGTATTCAATAAATATTTGTTGACTAAATCAATGACCATGTGAATAAACTAATACATTTTAAGAGCTAAAAGATTAAAATATCGTTAGATTCAGATCCAACGTGAAAATGCTGCTGTTTTGGTTTTTTATGGAATCAGCCCTTAAATAAATTGTTCCCTGTAAGTTTGGTACTTCAAGCGGGTCCTCTCCTATCAACAAAACAAAATTATTCACCACCTGAACCCTGTAAATATCAGGGTGCTTTCCTTCCAGGTGTTTGTTAGTGTTATCATGCACTGTGTTTCTCAACAGGGGCACCTCCGCCAGTTTGTCTGGGATAGTTCCAAGCACTGCAGGATACAATCCCATTCCTGTCCCCACTAAATGTGAGAGGTCTTGCCCAGTGTGATTTCCCAAAACATCCCCATTTATTACTCAACGCTCCCCTTCAGAACTGATTCTGGATTTTTATTGGTTGAATCATATCCACGCCTCCCCCATTTCCTTAAAGATGAAGTTCAAACCTAATCAAACTGATCAAGTCCTTCATGACTTACTCCGTTGCCACTAGCATTTTTATTTCCTGCGATAGCCCCACATACCCTTGCCTCCAGCATCACCAAGCTCCCTGCCATCGCACACATGTGCCTTGCTCTTCCCTGTCCCTGGACCTTCACTCATGCTTCTCCCTCCGCCTAGATGTCCATCCAGTCCCTGCCCCCCATACCCACCCAACTAACTAGGACTCATCCTGCAAGGACAGCTCAAGGATCTGCTTGTTTTGGCTGCACGTCCTGACAATCTCTCCATATCGGCCGCCACTCAGAAATTTTACACGTTTGTTTCATTATCAGTCTCACCCCCCCCCCGCATTAACCACTGGGATCTCTGTAAATAGAGAGTTTGGCTTCCCCATTTCTGATTCCTCAGTACTTAACACTACATGCACTAGAGCATACCATGTAACCCACTGAGGTATGCCGTGTGCAGGATGCACATAAAGGATGTCACTCAATAGCAATGCCCTGGGAGCCTGCCACATGTCGGGCTCTGGGAATAAGACTGACATGAGCCCTTCCCTCGTGTCTAGAGGAAAGGACAGACATTAAACTAGTAATTTAAAGTGTGGTGTGAATAATAAAAGAGAAGGTACAAAGGGAGGTCTATGGGAGAATAGAGCTTGGGGTTCTGTCATGTCTGGGCCTCAAAAGGGCAGGATGAGCGGAATTAGCTGAGCAAGCTTCCTTGAGAATGCCCCCAGCAGAGGCAGGATGTGGAAGGGTCAAGAGTGACACTCCGTTCACTCTCTTTTACAGCTTTATTCATGCATTCAGAGTCAAGTTCTGAAGTCCAGCTCCCTAGGGCAGCATGCAGGGGCCAGTGTTCCTGATCCATGACTCTGAGCAAGTCACAAATCAGCCTCAGTTCTCATTTCTGCCAAATGGGGATCATGATCTCACTCTATGATAGATTTGTTATAGACAGGATTATCTATTTAAAGTGCCTAGCACATAGTCTGGCACATAGTAAGAGCCCCACAAAGATGACCTCTTATCATTTATTATTATTATTCAACAAACATTTATGGGCCTGCACACTGTGTGGTAGCTACTCACTAATCACAGGATAAAAAAGAAGAGAGATGTGATGCTGGCACTGGAAGGGCAGGAGACAGATGTGAGCAAATGCAGGCAATGCACACAAAGGAAATGCTCCATAAAACATGGTTTGGTGGTTGCCGTTGTTGTTGTTAGAAGTAATAATGGTAATAAACTAGTGCAATGGAGTGCCCGCGGGGTTACGGTGGAATCTAGGTGTTCATTCACCCTCTGCCTTCCCTCCTGCTTCCATACCCCACCTGTGATACCGCCCTTATCCTCTAAGCCAGCCCCAAGGCTGTCAGCATTAAAGACCTAATACAGGCCGCCCCCTCGCTGCTCTCGTTTAGCGCTGAATGAATGTCTTGTCTTGTTTGCTGCTTTTTCACAAGTGGGACTAGAAAAATAGATAGGCCTGTAAATGGTGTGTTCTACAATCTTAAAATAAGAGAAGGGAATGGACCTGGGAGCCTGTTCCAAGGGATCAAAGAAATATGTTTGTCATGAAAAAATCATATATCAAAACTGGCCAACAAATCATGTGGCATCTTGGAGTCATTTTATTATAGTTAACTTTCCTTACTGTTGCTTAAAAATAGATTTCTCTATCCCTAACCCCGACCAGACATATTAAGTCAGAAAGTCCGTGGGTGAAACATGGGAATCTGTTTTTAACGTGCTGCCCAAATGATAATTACTAAAGAGAACTTTGGGAAATACTGGCTTGTTCCAGTTACTGCTGCTGAGAACCAAACATGCCAAAACCAAGTGGTATAAAATAACAACGTTATTATTTTCACAGATTCTGGGGATCACTGATTTGGAGAAGAAAAAGGGAGAGTGCTTGTCTCTACTCCTCAGTGCCTGCAAAGACTGGAAGTGCTGCCATCTGAAGGCTCCACTCTGTCAGCCAGCGTGCCCACAGCTGCCTCTCCAGCATGGCAGTCTCAAGCGTGGGTAGATTGCTTTACAAGGTGGCTGGTTTGTCTCAGAGTGAGCACCCCCAGAGAACTGGGTGAACACTGCATGACCCCTTCTGACTGAGCCTCGGAATCACATGGCATCACTACCTTCTGTGGGTCAAAGCAGCCACAGACCCACCGAGATGCAAATGGAAGGAACATGATACTGTATAGCACAGGAAACTCTACCTAATGCACCGTTGCGTCCTGAATGGGAGGGAAGTCCAAGAGGGAGGGGATATCTGTATGTGTATGGCCGACTCATTTTGTTGTGCAGTAGAGACTAACACAACATTGTAAAGGCAACCATACGCCAATAAAAAATGAAAATAAATAAATAAATTAAAAGGGAAGGGAAATGACCCAACCTCTCAATGGGAAGAGTATCATAGAATTTGGGGCCACGTTTTTAAACTGCCATGTCTTCTTTCAATCCTTTATGTGCACCCATGAACTTTCCTTTTCTTTAGACATTCTTCACGTTTGAAAGGTTTTGACAAATACCAGAGCAAGGCTATAGCTTACTGGTTCCTTGGAACCTATCCGTATTCCCAGATGATGCCTGAATCTGCTTATGAGAATATTCTGCTTCGTAAAGTTGCTTCCTAATACCTTCAATTCAGAAGCAGTTCCTGTTAATCCTGCCTTTAAATCCAATGCCATTAATCCATCCTCTCTTTGGACCTCCTCAGAGAGGTTCAGGAACACTAACAACTTTTACTCACCTTTTTGGTTCACATAAAACTAAGAATTAAAAACCTTGCAGTACACAGGTTATAAATGCTGTCTTTTTTCCCTGATATTTCCTATAACGTATTCAGTCTTACATAAAATATTGTGATCCAACGTCTACAAGAGATTAAAGGGTGAATTTTCATCCTAATTCATCATTCACACATACAGTTCTTTTGGCTGGTGTCTGCCTTGTTTATGCATTTGAACATGTTTTATTCATGTTCCTGTATATAATCGCCCATGCTTATGTCACACAATCCATTCAAATGCCTAAATATTATAAATACACACATAATTTTATACTACTTGGGATTACATAGAAATTAGCTGTGTCACGTTTTTGTATATTTTGATGATATGAGGGTAAAATAGTTGAGTCCATAAGTTCAAAATCTGAAGCATATTAATCACTTTGTTATAGTAAAATGCACAGATACGGTAGAACAATGGCAGTCTGTGTGATTGCTCTAGCAAGTTTTATTAGAAATGTGTGTATTTTTCCCCCAAAGCCATCTTCATTTTTTTTCCTTCTTTGTAAAATTGGTTCTGGAAAAAAAAAGATTCAAATCCACATTGTCATTTTCAAGGAATCCCACTACCTAATATGAGCTATTTTATCACATTGGTAGTCATATTCAGACAAAGTTTTTTTTGGACATGTGAAATTTTCATTTCAGCTCAATGGCTAAAGAACTACATCAGTGCACTGTCACAAATATAACCGCATAGGCCCGATCACACATAACAACCCTTCCATACAGCTCCTCTAATTTGATATCACTGCCTGTTCTAAATTACCACGGAGTTTTAAAGAATACTGTGCATTTGTTTTTGAATACACAGTGTATTTTCTTCTAATTACATTCTGATCAGATTTCACAGAGGAAAATACATCTGGCCTATCAATGGCATAAAATGGGTATTTCCTCAGGGGTGCGTAAAGTGTATATAAATTTCCCCTCCTGCCTGAGATTTGCAGAGATGCTAATACACAGGTCACTTGCACTCTGATTTTGCTTTGTGATTGGGGAGCAATGCTTGCAAGCTCTCTGCAGTGTAATGAGATCGTGGGCAGTCTGGCTTACATGGATAAAGGTTTAGCTCTTTTGCAAGTAGTCCCTCTCTGCCCCTGTATGTTAGGTTCCTACATTGCCTTAATGTACCAGCCTCCCATTTCCATTTATTTGGGAAAAAAAAAATAAAAGCAGTATTTCCTTTAGTTTACTCAGACTGAAAGAAAAAAATCACATATATGCATACAGTTGTGTACTACATAGATGATATTAAATAAATACATTATAGTGGCTTTCATTTTTAATGGCTTGGTTTTTTTCCTTTGATTGCCTTCACCAATAAAAGTGTAGTCTGTAGAAAAGCACCCTTCTGGATAATCCATTGTCTCATTTTAACTCATTTTTATCAAGGAATTCCCCCTGCAGCAATCTCCACTGCCAGCCATTAGCCGTGCACATCTGCCCGCAGTAATGACCACTCCTGTGTACATACCTGACTGCCATCTAATTTAGACCTCACCCATAGAACACTAATGCAATGTCTCCAGGGCCAGCTAAATTCTAGACTGTTGGCGCGTTACAGTTATCACTTCATTTGGTCCTTGGAAGTGAATTAAGAGCTCCTGAGGTTGAAAATAAGTCAAATACTTATGCTGGGGACCCTCATCTTACCCGTGTCCAGGCTCATGTATGTTCTGACAGAGTGTGTGTCACATCACAGCCCTCAGAACTTTACTGCAGTTGTGGCCAAAATAATAGACATTTCAATCCAGTCCCTTCCTCTGTACAACTATGGGTATGTTAGTGTGATCACAAAGAAACAAATTTTGTATCGATAAATAGACCATGTATTAAAATTTGTGCTGGCTTTTATTTCTCTTTGACCTGTTTTCTTACTTCTGGGAACAGGTCCCAATTTAAAGGGATTATTTAATTGAAGCAACAGAAATTAAAGGAATAATTTCAAAATTCTCATAAAATGCATCCATATCCCTGTGTTCAGACTCTGAACCTTTTGTCTTTTCTACTAAATTGTAAGGGACGAGAGAGCAGGGGCCATAGAGGGACACTGTATTCTGTATTCTCTACTAAGGTGAATGGACCATCAGAAGACATTAGTAAGGACAGTTCTAAAATGCCACTTAAAGAATCCACTGAACAAGTGCATTTCTGGAGATGAGAATGGTCAGGAGACTACCACAGGGATCCAGACAAGAAATCATGATGCTTTGACTAACACTGAGGATGTCTCAAGAGATATTTTGGAAAGAGAAGTAATAGGACTTGGATATGGACAGTGATGGTCTAGGAATGAGGCAGACTTCGATCTTAGCTCTGACATATAAAAATCTTGGAAGTCATCACTCCCATCCTTGAACAAGAAAAATATGGACAAACTGAAAATCACTTTTCTTGGACCTATCATAGAACTGAGGTAGCAGGGCAGACCACCTCCCTTAAATCTAGAGAGATAGGCACATCCCAGGGGGGTAAAACAATCAAAATTAGTTTCTCTGGAGCAAAAGCTAGAGGAACCATAAACTGGTAGGAAGCTTAACTGGTAATGTTGACAAATTGCTGGAGGCTCAGTGTAGACTGGTGTAAGAGTGAGAGATTCCTGGGGGAGGGACCCTTCCTGAGTTTTCCCTCCAGGAACCCTACCATGTTCTCACAGTGAGGATCTGAGAAAGAACTCAGACATAGGCTCCTTATAAACCTATGACCAAGACTTAGGAGATTATAGAACACACCCCCTCCCCCACACCCTACAACTGCACCAATAGGTTCCAGTATAAAAATAGTGGACTACAGCTAAAAGAGGTGAGAGATGCAAACTCTCTCCAAGGAACAGTACATAGGGAAGCCTCAAAGCCAAAAGAGAAAACAAAAACAAGGACTAGAGGAAACTCAGGCCTCTGGTACATCCAACTCCTAGCCAGATTAACATAAACCCTCCCACTAAAGACCTATTTCTCTCAATTTGTAGCTCCCAATACAACATGCCTGGCTTTCAACAAAAAAATTATTAGGTGTGACAAAAGGCAAGAAAAAATAGTCTGTAGAGAAAGAAAACATCATCAGAACCAGACTCAAATATGACACATATGTTAGAATTATACACAGAATTTAAAATAACTATAATATGTAAAGGGCTCTAATGAAAAAAGTTAGTAGACAGTATGCAAGAAAAGGTGGGAAATGTAAGCATGGAAATGGAAACTCAAAGAAAGAATCAAAAGGAAATGCTAGAAATCATAAACACAGTAATAGAAATGAAGAATGTCTTTGACTGACTCATCAGTAGAGGGAGTTGAAGCTCAGTCTCAAGTGATAGAGCAGACAGTGTTGGCATTCACTAAGAAAGGGAAACACAGATGGAGGAACCAGCTTAGACCAAAGATGATGTTTTCCATTTTTTACCTGAAAGAGGTGGTTTCCCAGGTAGGTGGTCATGAGTGTTAATAGAGGTGGACTGAAAGGAGACATTCAAAAAAGAAGGAATGGTTAAGATGCCAAAGAATGGCTAAGAAAAATGAGCAGTAAAAATGCACACTGGGTTTGGCATTAGGTGATTACTGGTGATTAAAGCCAGAGCATAAAAGCCAGGGCAGCTTCCATGGGATGCTGGGACAGAACCCAGATTAGAGGGGAAGACAAGTCAAAGGAAGAGAGAAAGTGCATGCAGGGAGCCTGGGCTCCTCTTGCAAAATCTTCTCAGGAATGAGGTATGGTGGGGAGGAAGGACAATAGATTCAGGATGAAGAATTGGAGTGTTTCTAAAAATGGGAAAGTTGTGAGACTACTCGTAAGTTGAGCATAAAATATTAAATATGTAGTAAGAAAGACAACAGATTTATGGAGTAAGTACTATTCATAACTAACTGGTAGAACTGGGACCCTAAAGGTAGGAGGAGGAACCACCTTCAGAAAAAAGGAAAGGCCATCTTTTCCACTGAAAGAGCTCTCTTTCATAGCAAAAGGAGTAAAGGGGGAAATGAGGCTATGGATACAGATAAGTGTGCAGATGCAATTGGGGGCAAGAAATTGAAAGAATTCATGCAGACTTCTTGATAGAGCCATATTATTCTGTAGAGTAGTCATTTTCAAACAGTTTACATTTTGTACTTGATTTGAGCATCCCTGCAAAATATGTATATTTATTTACGTGTCACACAAATGCCATTGTCAATATTTATTTAACTAAAGCTTAATTTCCTTCTGTATTTAGATTAAAAGGCATTGTACACTACATACACCACATACCCCAAGATCACTATGCTCCCTCCCTAGAGCATACATCTTGAAGGTATCAGTCTGCAGCAGATTTTTTTTAAGGTTATGTGAAAGGAACTCGGCCAGCAAAAACCTAAACTCTTCTAATTTAGTTTCTGAATCAACCTGACCACCCACATGGACCTCAGAGCACCTCTCCTTAGCACTCGTGCCCACCTACCTGGGAAACCAACTCTTGGTCCTCCAGCATCTATCTTGAGCCAAGCAACATTTGCCCGGTTTCCTATCCTAGCTTCCTCCCCAGACAGAGCTCTTTGATCTGGCAAAATTACGAACAACATTTAGAGATTCACATTTCCTAGCTGAAGTCATTCCCTCCAATGTCCCCTTCCTGTGTGTGATGCCTAAAGGCAATCCCCACTTTGTCTGCCCTGGACTTGCAGACAAAAGGCAACAATTCTGAGCTAGTCCACAGCAGTCCTGCACTGCTGATTGAGCTTTGCTGTTACCTCCCTTGCTGTCAGCTGTCATTTTTCTCTTCCATTAGTATGATTGTGACTTGCAACTTCCCTGCCGTCTTCCAGTTTTCTGCTTCTTAGCTTCTCTGGGCTGGGGACAAAAGACACCTGTAAATATTGAGGCTAGAATACTAAGTGGGAATCAAGAATAAGAAGTGCTGAGGAGCCCCGGCTTTCATGCAGCGACATGAGTCTCTTGCTTCATATCTTCAAGGCCTTTTCCACTTACTTTTTAGGATCAAAGCTGTGCTCCAGACTGGCCTCTACATACATGACACATCAGCGTATATATCTTGAGTTTTCTTAAAGCAAAATAAATACCAGCCTTCTTTATGACGCCAGCATCATGATCAAGCTGCAGCAAAATAAACATTTTATTGCCCCCTAAGAACTGGATAGAGGGAAGTTGTTCAAACATAATATATTTTCCATCCTGTTTTAACAAAGTGTATTCATAAAATTAGTACAAATGGTCACAACTTATATACTTATGTTCTTTAAGCTTTTATGTTTGGGGCGGTCCTAATTCTTTCATCTCGTTTCACATTGTACAATATGAACAAATCGACAAATTGATGACCATCTTCCGGGTGACCTTGACTTGGTAAAACTCAGAGAAGAGTTAAGGAAGCAAATACCCATGCAGCTGATTCCCCAGGAGTGCCCCAGCTACAAAACAGAGAAGCGTCTAGTAACTGCTCCATCTGTACCCACTAGCCTCATTTCCATTATAAGCCACAAATGGTAAAATCAATAGGGAGAGATGAAACTGGAATATAAAGAGGCCTAAAACTGCTGCAAATCACTGCTCTACCCTGGGAGGCCTGAGCAGAAACTCCTTGGAGAGTTTCGCTGAGAAAGGCTATGCTATTCAGCCAAACTACTGAGCTTCTCCTCCTGGACCTTACTCCCAGAGTGGACAAATAGGGTCTGGGCAGCTACCCAACTATCCAGGGAGGGAATAGCTTCCCAGGCACCAAACTTCTGTAGGCCCACTCCCAGTGAGACCCCATGCACCGAGGAAGGGAGAAAAGCACAGCTGCTCTGCTGGGTGATGGCAAATCAGGTGCTCATTCTTAAACCTCCAACCAACAGGATGGGAGACCCCATGGGCAGGCAACAGGTGTATAAAACAGAGAGTGGTGGAGAGGCTTCTCCCAACTCAGGCTCACTTTATTCCCTGAGTAGTTAAATTCCTTCTTGCTGTCAAGGGGAGGGAGTTACCCCAAGGTAGATTGCCTTCTAGCTCCCTGCTGCTCTCTGCAGAAATCTCCTTGGAAATATCCAACTCTCTCTTCCCCCATATTCTTTTAATTCTGCAATAATTCATTCATCCATTTATTCCAAATATTTAATAAGCTTTTAATATGTGTCAGGTATTTTTCCAGGTGCTGAATCCCTGTACATCCTAGACAGAGAACAGAAAAGCAAATAAATATGTAGTAAAAAAAATAAAAAAGAAAAGAAGTCAGGTGCCATGAAGGAAAATCAACAGGGTTAGGGAAGAGAGAGCAATGGAGACAGAAAGGCCTCTCTAAGGAGATAAAGTTAGAGCAGGGACATGAAGAGTAAGAAGGAGCAGCCATAGGCATTAAATTATAACCTAGTGACCACAAAGATCTCAGGCCTGCAAACTGTGTATTTAGAAACCAATGCTTATATATACAGTATTTCCCAGATTCTGGATATGGTGATTGTCTCCAGAGCCCTTCCCAGGTATCTGCAAATTCTCAAAGGCTTTTTTTAAATTCTCCTTGTATATACTTTGGTGGAAGAGTTGGTGACAATGAAGCATTCAAAAGGTGGAAAGTGGAAAGGAAGAATAAATCAATGGCCCTGGCCAAGACTGCGGCTAGTCACCCTCTATCTTTGACTAGTTATTCTAAGCAACCCCAGTGCTGGTGGCTCCCTTACCCAGCTGCTGACACACCACATCCAGCCGCCACCATCACACTCATGTACTCCTTAGGTAACACAAGGCACTTCTGCCAAGTGCACATCTTGTTCCTGGATGGGATGTGACCACGAAAGGGTCCAGATTATACAGTCTCACTAAAAGCAGTACAAAGGTAAAAGGAGGTTTTCATGGGGAAGCAACATTTTGGCTTGTGTTTTGGACAGATAACCAGCAGCAACATGGAGATGGGAAGATGGGTTAAGAGGCTGTGCCTATCATCCAAGCCTACTGATGATGATCTAAGCTAAATCCTTAGCCATAAAGAAACAAAGAGGAAGATGAGTCCTGCTGACTTTAGAGAGGCAGACTCAACAAAGCTCTGCAGTTGTTTGGATACAGGTGAGGTTTCCAGCCTAGGACACTGGGGGATGGTGAACTTGTGGAAGGGTTCAGAACACAGGAAGACAGGCAGGTCAGAATGCAAGGAGGAGGGCTTCCCTGGTGGCGCAGTGGTTGAGAATCCGCCTGCCGATGCAGGGGGCACGGGTTCGTGCCCCGGTCCGGGAAGATCCCACATGCCGCGGAGCGGCTGGGCCCGTGAGCCATGGCCGCTGAGCCTGCGCGTCCAGAGCGTGTGCTCTGCAACGGGAGAGGCCACAACAGTGAGGCCCGCATACCACAAAAAAAAAAAAAAAAAAAAAGAATGCAAGGAGGATATCATGGGATAGGCTTGGGACACAGTGCATTGGAGTTCCATGTAGTCAAAGCTGTGCCGTAGGTAGCAGGATGTATCCTCTTTCCTGTGTGTTAACACCTTTTGGTCTCAAGAGCTACTCAGACCAGGGGCGAGGGCTGTTCAACAAAGTCTCATTAAGCACCTGCTGTGTTCCATGCCCAAAGCAATGCTATACACCCATTATTTCATTTCATCCTCTACAGCCTCATCCAGTAGGTTTGTCAGCTCCATGTTGACATATGAGGAAACTGTGGCCCAGAAAGCTTAATTTTCCCAAGGCCCGAGAGCTCTTTGTGCCATGCTCTCCCTGCTACTCATCTCCATAGCAACACCCTAGACACCCCACTCTGGGCTCTCCCATTCTGCTTTCATGTCCTGAGTCCTTGGGGAAGGAAGGTGGTCCTCAATTCCTGATGGGTTAGGAATTTAAGAATACCTATGCTTGAAGAACACAGAAGAAGGGTCCTTCTAAGCCTACCTCACAACCTCCTACCATGGAGAAGCAACAGAGCATAGTGGTGATGGGCACAGACTCTGAATCCATCCTGCTGGGTTTGGATACCTGCCCTGCCAATTACTATCAATAGTTGTGTGACCTCTGGTAGGTTCTTTAACCTCTCTGTGTCTTGCTTTACCCACTTGTAACTAAAATATTACTACAAAACCAATATTGTTATTGTGAACATTGAGTTAATATAGAAATAGAAATAGAAAGTACTTAGAATAACATCTGGCATATGATATGTATGTACTACTTACATGGAGCTATACTATGAAGCTGACAGTCCTGTTGGAATATCTCTAGTGACATCAATTTTACTGCCAGTCTCCTTGAAATGCTGTGGCCTAATGGAAGCAGTCAGGCAACCTGGGCCCTGGTAATAACTAAGATATATCACTATAATTATGTTGTTACTGCTTCTTTTTAACTTTTTTATTTTACCTAATTAAATCCACGCATTAATTCTGCAAAATCTTATTATTAATCTGGTGCAAAGTACCAGATTAGAGGTTGGAAGACCTGAGAAGTGAATCAGAAAAATACCTGTCCAGAAGTAGCTTACTCTATTAAGTAAACTCAGTCAAACATAGTGATCAATTTGTCCAAACAAACAGCCAACTCAGTAAAACCTGTATTTTTGGTCTAAGTTTCTTTTTCCTCAATCAGAACAAAGACATGGTTCAGAGATGGTAGTTACTGATTGGACATCAACGTGGCATCCCTATACTTTCAAGGAAGCTCAAGTACTCTCTCTCAGGTTCCATGGGGAAATGTGAGCCACAGATGTAAAGTGGCTTAACCAAAGCCACCAGGCTAATTTCCATCATAGGTGGAAACAAAATCAATTGCTCCAACTCCAAATACGGTGAGCTTACCACTAGACATGCTGACTTGACATTCTGCTCCCCAATCCACTAGGTCACTGCACAACATGCTTTTTTGATCATGTAACCCTATCAGTAAAAAACAATTGAGCAGACAACACAGTTTATGCATTATAAATATTCTGCTATACCAATACATTAATTACATTATAAAAACTACAAAACTGTAAATTTAAGAGTTGAGATTTTTTTTTCTTTACCTATGTGGATCATCTTGTGCATACCTGGAGTGGATGGCCCTCTCACTTTTAGAAACCACAGTGCTGGGTGCTGTCCCAGGAAGCCAGTGGAAACAGTATAGAACAGCTTTTGTGACTGTATTTGTATTATATTGTCACTGCAATAGATTACCACAAATTCAGTAGCTTAAAACTACACATTTATTTTCTCATGGCTCCATGAGTCGGGAGTCCGGGCACAGCATGGTTCAGTTGGTTCTCTCTAAGTGTCTCACAAGGCTGAAATCAAGGTGTCTGCAGGGCTGCATTGCTCTCTGGAGGTGGTAGGGGAGAAGTCAGGTCCCTGAGGTTGTAGGACTAAGGTCCCTGTTTCCTTGCCAGCTGTTGGACAGGGGTTGGTCTCAGCTTCTAGAGACTGCTCATCTCCCCAGGCTTGGGGCCCTTCATCTCCAAAGCCAGCAAATAGTGGGTTGAATCTTTCCCAGACTTCGAATCTCTCTGATTTCCCTTCTGCCTCATCTCTCTGACAGTCAAATCACTTCTCTAAGACTCAATTTCTTTGGCAGAAAAATAGGGAAAATAACATCTACCTCAGATGACTGGTTTGAGGATTTAATGGGATAATAGATATGAAATTATTTTGAATACTGTGAAGCAATAGATGTGAGGAGAGGTGGGATTTGGGGGGAATTAAAAGGGAAAAGAAAGGACAGGGAAGATTTTCTCTGCATTTAAGATGATCAGTATGACTCTGATGATAGAAGAATAAGAGTCCAAAGAACACTAAAATTAAGGGAGATATTATTTGTAAAAGATTTTGTAAATGCTATAGTGGTATATAAAAGTTGGAAATTTTTATAAAATATACACCAAATGAAACACAAATTAACATTAAGGTTTATTGAGATTTACCCTGTATCCCCAAAAGGATCATAATTTAAAACATAAATGAGGAAAAACTGAACATGAGCCAGCACAATACCACAGAGCCTACAGATATGCAAATACCATTAGGTAAGAACAAGTATGCCCTGGTCTCCACAGATATTGTCATGGAGTCAGTTACTTAACTTCATGCCCCAAATATAAAATGGGAATAATAATAATAATAGCACCTACCATAGGGTTGTGAGAATTAAAGAACGTATGTAGATACTTAGCATGCTGCTAGGCTATAAATATTATCTATTATTTCATCGTTGAACTCAAAAGAATGAGACTATGATCAATGAATCATAAAGCCAAAAATATGGCAACCAATAATCTATTGCTAGCTCACAGCCCTTTTAAGACAGTAAAAAGACTCACATATCCCTCAAAAAATAATATGCAAAAAGAAGATAGCCCATTATGTACTCTAACCTGAGGTTGTGTTTTTGTAGTAGCTTTCAGGACATGAAGCAATAAGTCAGCTAAAAGCAAAGGGTTTTATGAATTTGCAGTTCTGGAAGATGCTTCTGGCAGGTGTACTTTCATCCTGAGAAGATTTAGTTAGGGCTTGGTTGCCTAGATTGTTGACACCTGGTGGTTTTTATAGCACATGCTCAACTAAGAGTAATGGCAAAGGAGAGGACTGGGTGTAGACAGATGCATTACACTCTGGGCGTGGGTAAACTCTGCATTATCCAGCTGTACTTCACACATTCAAGTATTATACACACCACAGCAACTGTGCCCCAGTCCTGGCAGAATTTCAAGATACTCTGAACTTGAATGCCCCCAAGAGACCTGTTGAGGAACCAAAAGAAAGTAAAAGGAGAGATTTAAAATACCAAATGCCTTACTGCCTGATGTGTTACTGTTTAACAGATGTAATTTAAAATGAAAATCAAAGGACTTTTCCTTTCAATGCGACAGGCCCAAGGGAAATTCTTAAAATAGAAAATATGAAGCAAATCCAAGTAAAGATTCTATGAGAAATGAAAGAAAGAAAGAAAACACTGAAAGAAAAGTCAGTGAAAGAAGAAAAACTATAAAAGGACAACAATGAGATTTTAGAATGGCTGGAAATTTGGAGGAGACTATTTCAAAAAATGTATTTCTTCATACAACAAATATTAACTAAGCATCCACTATGTATCAAGCACTATGCTAGGAAGCCTCAGAGAGCTAACCTATGGGGGGGAACAAGTAAACAGAGAGGGACATTTCATGACAGGTGTAAGTAAAATCAGAATGACAGGGAAAGGACAGAGGAGGGGCACCTAGCTCTGTGGCATCAGGTAAGAAGGAAGAAGATAAACACAAGAAGACAAATGACCATCAATAGAAAAGGGAGATAGAGCTGCCCCAACTGAGGGAAAGTCCTTCCTCTCTGGACCTCAGTTTTCCCAGACATAAATGAAGGTTCCTGGCTGTGTAATCAGCTCAGGAATCCTATGAATACTGTAAGCAGAAGATCATTTTAATTCCTCTCATTCTTCATACTCCACCTTCAATATGTTGGAAATGCTATCAGTGCTACATTCAAAATATATCTCCAGAATCTGACCTCCTCTCTCTCTCCATCCATCACTATCCCTGTGGCCTGAGTGAACATCACCTCTCATCTGGATTGATGCTATGTCCTCCTACCCAGTCTGCTTCTATACTCCATTCTCAAGAGCAGCCAGAGGGAGCCCATTCTCCTGGAGCAGGGCAGTCCCCTGTCCAGAACACTGCAGTGCCTTCCCAATGCCCTCAGGCTCATGGACACAGCATGGTCTCTGCCCCACCCCACCTCCACTCCTGTTACGCCCCCTTGCACACTCCTCTCCAGCTGCACTGACCTATTTGTCATTCTTCCAACACTCTTCACAGGAACCCTTCTCTTTGCTCTAGCAGTTCTTGCTCTTGCCCCAGGTTTGCTCTGCTGATATTCTCATCTCCCTCAAGGCTTTTCTCAAATTTTGTAACTGAGCAGGACCCTATGGGGCCTTCCTGGGACAGACCCCTCCCCCATATCCTCTGCTTTAACTCCTCTCTGAAGTAGCCTAGAAAATAGTATCTGATGCACATTTCCTGAGTTGTTTTACAGATTCGAAAACCCCCAACAAATGGAAGATGTTAACCACTTGATGATCGTGAACATGTAGCCCCCAGGCTCCCCAGCCTGGAGCCTAAAGACTGATAATGTTAACCCCTGTTACTTCACCATCAACCAATCAGAGAGTTGTACATGAGCTGATCACATACCCTGGGATACCCCTCCGCACCTTGCCTTTAAAAATTCTTTGCTGAAACCCATGGGAAGTTTGGGTGTTTTGAGCACTAGCTGCCCTGGACTCCTTGCTTGGCACCTGCAATAAATGCTGCACTTTCCTTCACCACAACCTGCTGTCAGTACATTGTCTTTACTGCATGTGGGGGAGCAGACCCAAGTTTGGTTCAGTTACAATTTCATATTCTCTGCGAGGCCTACTCTGACCATCTAGGAAACCCTACAACCTACTCCTACACTCCTGTTCCTCCTCATCATCTGATAATTTATTTATTTGTTGTGTGTATTGTTTTCTGTCACCCTCCTCCCCTCTAGAATGGAAACTCCAAGAGGGCAGGGATCTTTGTGTGCTTTGCTAACCACTAGCCACTGTGTCTTAGAACAGTACCTAGGACACAATAAGCACCTGGTAAGTATTTGTTGAATGAGTGAATACACCAATCTAAAGACAGATACAAAAGCAAGCAAATCACAGGATCTGCTGCTAAGACTCCTGGTCACCCTTTTCTTCACCCAGCTCACTGTGCAGTTTAATAGAAGATAGGAGGGGAGAAGACTGGGCCCTCACAGAACCAGTGCACCAGAGAGCATGGCAGAATGGAAGAATATGGCACAGGATGTCTGAAACAGGATTTTAGTTTTGATTTTGCCACTATTGTGTGACCTGGGCTTCAATTTTCTTGTTTATAAAAGGAGAGGTTAGGTTAGATCAGGAAGAGGCAAACCTCTGCCCTCGGGCCAGATCCAGCCCACTTCCCTGTTTTTATAAATAAAGTTTTATTAGAACACAACCACGCCCATTCATTTACATATTGTCTAGGGCTGCTTAATGCCACAGCTGCAGAGCTGAGCAGTGATAACGGAGACAGTACAGTCTGCAGAGCCTAAAACACTCACATACCCGGCCCTTTACAGAAAAAGTCTGCCAACCCCTGGGCTAAACCACCAGCATGTAAGAGCCAGAAAAGCAGACTTTGTTTTGTTCACCACCTTGCCCCCAGCAGTTAGACCTGTGCCTGGCATATGGCAGGTATTCAATACATATTTGAAGAACTCAGAGGTTTTCAGGCTACTTCACTGAGCCTTGAGCAGGTTAAATAATAATAGCAGTATCTGATAGAAAGTACCACATGCAAGGCACAGCCTAAGTATTTAACTTATATCAACAACCCCATGAGAAAAGTTTTATTCTTATCACCCCCATTTTATAGATGGATAGACTGAGGCACAAGAAGATTAAGTAACTTGCCCTTCTAAGTAAGTGGGACAAGTTGGGACCTGAACCCAAGCAGTCTAATGCCACAGTTCATACTTGTAACCACTGCACACACTGCCTCTCACCTGGCCAAAGGGACAAGGACAACTGCTTGTTTATCTGTTTTATCTGTTCGCTTCTACACTTGCTTTTCTTTAAAGACAGGATCTCTAAATTTTTTAAAGTTTGATAATCACAACTCAATCTAAGTCATTTTAACACTCTAAAATCTAGTTTTAGCAGAGCTACTCTAAAGAAAAAAGTTAATAAAATTGCAACCTGTGCCCCGACCTTCCCTCCTCACACATGGGGCCCAAAAAACATTGTTACATGAGTCCACGTCAGGACACCACATGCTCCCAACTGCAGAAGATGGAGAAGACTCACTGCTTCTCAAAGAAAGAATAACTACAAAAGCAATTGTAACTTTTATATCCATTGCACTCTCCAAAAAATATAGGAAAGAATATATTCAAAGGGAATTAGAATCTAATTCAACTTTTAATTGATTCACTTATTGCACAAGCTTAGAGGATGAGCTGGAAAGGTGCTCAACACATGAAGAATTCCAAAGACTGAATCTACAGCTGGTATAAGCATGGAGTGGCATGAAATTTCACTCCAAATTCCAAGGCTCCTGCTCTTGGCCCTGAGCTGCTCTTATTTTTCAGCATGTGAGCACATGTTTTCCAACACAGAGACATCAATAAGTCAGGCCAAGGATAATCTCTAGGTCATTAATTAAACACTGTGTACAGGCATGCACACGATATCATCGTACAAAGCATACGGAGCCGTAAACACTACATGGAACCAGCAGCTATAAATTATGAGCATATAATTCCCTTGAGCTTCATAAACCATAAAAATGAAGCTCAAGTGGTTTGTGTAGTCATTTGAATCCCAGAAGGAAATACAGCACCGTGATTCAAAAGTTGCTTATTGTTTACTTTTATTTAATGGATGGATCCTACTTCTCAATCCACGCGTGCCCTCCTCCCACTGGGGCCATCCATCCTCATCCATCCATCCTGACTCTCCCTGTCAGCCATCCCCTCCCAGCCTGGCTTCCCCCAAGCTCTCCCCTCTTCACAGAAAAGACCCCTCCATGGCAGAAGCAGAAACAGCAGCCTGGTGGGAGTTTGGGGCTTCTCATCTTACCAGCAAATTCTAACAATTCACAAGAGCAGTGTAACTGTGAATCGTCAATGACTGTTTTTCATGGGACACAGAATATGTAACACTGCATTCTCTGTATTATGACCTACTTATAGATTTGGAAAAACAATGGTTATTGAGCACTAATTTCTTTGTTAAAGTATTGTTTTAAATGATTTCTTCCCATTCCCTTGTCCTCAAACTCCTCAAGTCTCCACTCAAAACTATGACATCCTTTCCTTAAATCCTACACATTCATCCACTTATTAACCTAACAATAAGAAAACAAATATTTAGTGATCACTGATTATGTACTTAGAAATGTGCAGTAATCAGAAAGATGTTTTCTTCTCACAAGAATGTGCAATCTGGTTTTAAAGTAAAATAAAATAAAATATGCTGCAGAGCATGGGAATTGGAGTCAGGTAAACCAGGGTTATACCTGAATTCTGCTGCTTCTTAACTGTGTGGTATTAGGTGTGACAATTTCTGACAGCAATAATTTTCTCATCAGAATAAGTGAAGATGGTAATATTTGCTTCTCTGAGTTGCTGTGAGAGTTCATAACATATACCTTTTACTTGCTACATGCCCTTGGGTAAGTTACATAACTACTCGGTGTCTGCTTTCCTCAGTCTGTAAAATGGGGACTATAAGGTTATAATAACCTCCTAAGGTTATTCTGAGGATTAAATGTGTTACTACATGTAAAACATGCAGAAGAGTACTTGGTATAAGTGCTCAGTAAACATTAGTGGCTCTGATTGTTTCTCTACATGAAGTGCCTATTCCACACCATTTAGTAGGTGTTCAAAGTATTATAAAATAATATCAGTAATAAATAAGAAGTTATTTCATACCAAATTGTGTATAGACTAAAATAATTTTTTAAGCGGAGAAACACTCCCCAAAGAAGTGAACACAGGGACTCAAACACTATACATCCACGTTAATAGTAGCATAATTCACAACAGCCAGAATGTGGAAGAAACCCAAGTGTCCACTGACGGGTGAATAGGTAAACAAAGGTGGTACATACATATAATGGAGTTTTACTTAGCCTTAAAAAGAAATGAAATTCTGATGTATGCTACAACATGGATGAAACCTGAACACATTATGCTACATGAAAGAAGCCAGTCACAAAAGCACAAATATTGTATCATTCCACTTACATGAGGTACCTAGAGAAGTCAAATTTATGGAAACAGAAAGTAACAAGGTGGCCTCCAGGAGCTGGAGAGATGGGGTATAGAGTTTCAATTTGGGGAAGATGAAAAATTTCTGGAGATGGTGGTGACGGTTGCACAACAATGCAAATGTATTTAATGCCACATTGTACACTAAAAAATAATTAAAACAGTAAATTTTATATTATGTAACTTTATCACACAAAAAAGTTTAGAAACAAAGGGCACTGTAAAGAGGGCCCAAGAAGTCTAGGAAGTCTCCTTAGAGCAAGTGGCACAATAATTGCACCTTAAAAGATAGAAAGATCTGAGGAAATGTCATGTTTCCATGACATGACATGACTTGTCATGTCATGATAATAGTACATGCAAGTGAGGGCCCAGTTGGGAAAGGAGCAAGACGGCACGAGGCAGGCCCAGCCAGAGGCAGGCTCTCTGCTGACTGGGGAGAGCGGGACCACGGTGAGGAGGCCTGGGTGCAGCCCACACCTCCTCCTTCCTGCCAAGTTACCAACGCGCACCCTCAAGCCGTCCTGCACTAACTTCAGAATTCATGCCACCTCTCAAACGGGTACCTTTCATCTCTTTTCACAGTTCCTCTTCCTTGGAAATCCCTTTTGTCTGATGAATTCCACTCCCTCAAGACAAGGTTCCAAGGTCACCTCCTTGGCAAAGACTTCCCTGACTCCAGAACTTCCCCTACACTTTCTCTCCTCAAAAGGAACCAATGCTCTTCGAAAGTGGGGCTTTTATCTTTTTCCTATGTCCAGGTCCTGGAACCATGCCGGGTGCATTGTTGGTGCTCAATAAATTTGTGTGGAGCAGGTGAAACCTGAGGAAGCTCAAGCAGTAGAGCTGAGACTCGATGCACTGGGTACTGGTTAAAACAGGGAGGTGATGATGTGAGTAGGGGTGAAGGAAGGATAAGTCCCCAAACAAGCACACACAATGGATTGGAAGGGCTAAGAGATTGAGCCCAAGGAAGCAACCAGGAGGACCACGCCCAAGTCCAGGCAGGAAGGGGTCTGGATTAAGTAATTATGATGAGGATGGAGAGAACTATTTAGGGAAAAAAACACCCTCCCCCTAGTAACTGATTAAAAATGAAAAGTCAAGAGCATTGATAAAGTTTTTTAATGGGTTAAAATTTTTACTGTGGATGGTTGAAATTATATGGCTTCATTGATTGAGACCTAGAGAATGGCAGCATGAAGATGTTTCGTGGGCAGAGTTCTGGTTTCCCGTGAAGCTGAGCCTCTGTGTTTACAGGAAGAAGAGAATGACAAGAAGTCCTACCCGAAGAGTCACTCACATATCACTCTCCAGGTTGCTACCTTTTCAACCTATTCCAGGCCCCTTTCTTTGTGATCCCATCTTTAAAGGCCCCTGTCTTCACAAAACAAAGAGTCTAGTCTTCAAAACTACTTCATTACCAGAACTTAAAAAATAAAAATTAAGTTCAGTTATATATAACATTCAGTAGGAGATGAGGAGAAGGAACTTAACATACCTCCTTGAAGGAAAGAGTAACCTGGTCTAAACACCAGAGGGGTATATTTTAAGGTCCTGTGTGACTCTAAACAAGGGAGACACATCCCCTACTTACCCTCTCCCCACTGTGGTGGCCTCTGGGTCAATGCTAACTTTGGCCTCCTGCCTGCTGATCAGACTGACCAGAAAAATGCCTAAGCTTAGAGGATTCACATGCTCTAACAGAAATAATCCAAGGTGCCTTCTAGTTTCCTCTTCAGGGACATTGATTATTTGCCAATATACATACTGCAGCTTTGCAACAAGAACTTTTTGCTTCAGGTAGTGGGAGGCTCCTGGTCTAAATATACATTGGTGGTGAGCACAGTTATATCAGGGAATCATGACAGGGCAACAGACGGATGCTCTTATCTCTGCCTTCAGGAGATGACTATCTCACTATTATCATCCTCCAACAGAAAGGGGGAAACTGAGTCCCCTGAAAACAGGCTTTCCCATCGAGGGTAGACTGAATCGGACAGCACCACTGCAGTGCTAGGAGCATCCTTAGAACACCAAAAGGCTACATATGGCCAAAAGGCTATGGAAAAATAAGCAGAATTGTTTAATAATTAAATCAGTATTATGTCAGTGCTGGATTTCCTTGGGGAAAAATTATTTCTCAGACAATCAACAAATAATTTGAGATGGGTGGACTACCTGCCAACTGATAATGGAGATTTTCTCAAAACTCGAGTCATAAAACTCCAGGAAATGAAACTAATAAGCAAGGTAAATCACCATCAGTTTATTTTTGTTATTCACACCATTCTAATTGTAAAACTCAATCTAAAGATGAACATCCCAGAAGGGTTATGGAGGTTCCATCTCAGCGCTCCCCACTGTTTCCAAAGACACACGTGCTCCTGCCTGCCCTCCCCACATACAGAGCTGCCCGCTGGTCCCCCAAGAAGGTGACAAAGAGTTGTTCTCCCCCTTCAATCCCTGCATCACTAGAACCACTAAACATAGACTCTCAGGATTTTAAGCCTAGGAGAGCACTCATTTACTAGTTCTCTCCCAGAAAATGCAAACAAGGATCATAGAATGAATTCTGGAAAGACTCATTGATTTCTAAATGCTGGTCCTAGGACCTGTGACCATTAGGATGACATTTTTTACCAGTCCAAGGAAAAATGAGGAGAATAAGGATGATGGGATGAGTTTTCCAAAAGATAAATTTGTTGAATTTAAAGAACTGGATTCTTTTTTTCTGATGATATAAGCTTCCTATATACACAGATGTGAATGTCATTTTATTTACAAAATGAAGGTAACACATCATACTAGATTTTTTTAATATCCTTATGAAATATGATTGTCAATCACCAAACACTGGTTTTAAAATATTGTTAGCTGATGAGATTTAACAGATTGGGAAGTGTCCACTTGTCTAGCTTTCCCTTCTTTGCTTTACTCTTTGGGGCCACAGGTGCACTCCTCAGCTCACAGTGCACAGCCGTCATCAATCCACACAAGGCTCCCTTTCCTGCACCAGCTTACCTTCAACCCTGCTCCACATTCCTCCTCCACTCCACCAGCTAAGTGCCCACCTCATAATGGTTACTGAAAAAGATACGCAACAGTCCATGCACATTAAAAGAGTATTTACACACAAGCAGCATCATGTATTTTATAAGTGTCTATACACATCCAAGAACCTACATCAGTTCTCTGATTTTATGAATAAAGTAATGGAGGACCAAAGAAGTGAAGTGACTTGCCCTTGGTCACAAGAAGGTATAAGCCATCTTGTACTGTCTCTATTTTTCAATAAGGTTTTTGGCCATTTCCCTAAAAGAAAATATACAT
Organism: Kogia breviceps; assembly: GCF_026419965.1. Lineage (NCBI taxonomy): Eukaryota > Metazoa > Chordata > Mammalia > Artiodactyla > Physeteridae > Kogia > Kogia breviceps. Next base: position 37,651,505 of record NC_081326.1, read on the forward strand.
ATAAACACTTTAAAAAATTTCTGAAAGAAATAAAATTTATTATCCTCATTCATTGAAATACTTATTAAATCTCAAAATCAAAACTTCCTATGAGTCTAGCTATTTCTATAAGGTTATACTGATCACTTGAAAGGTCTTGTGGACTTGATTCATCTAGGATATCATGAGTTGGAAAACAATTTAATAGGCATATTTTTAATGTGATATACATAAATTTGCTTTAGGGATCCTCAGAGGTGTTTTTGTTAAAAAAAAAAAAAAATCAGGGACCATTTTAACCAAACAATCTAAAAACTCATTTAGGATGCCTCTTAGCTCACCCCAGTTTTTCAAACCTTGAGTCCTATCTTCTCTGGTATCTCCTTTCCAGATCCCAAGAGAAAGCATTTTCCTCAAGTCCCACCACCACTTGCATTCTATTTTCTACCTTCAAGGTTGGCTTTAGAAAATGTCTCCTCTAGACATCAGAGTCAGACTCCCCCACGGACTTGTCCAGCTGAAGCCACAGGCTGGAGCACTGCACAACTCTTTTTTCACACCCCCATTAGAATTCATGAAGCAACTGATTCTAGTATATGCACCCAAAACATTTAATTTTTTACTTCCAAGTACAAATCATAGGGTAATTTCATCTAAGTGTTTATTAAATACTGTAAAGTAGCATCCTATTGGTACCTGCCCTTCATCTACAAGAAATGTCTTCATTGATGGGCTCCCTGCCCCATAGGTTCTGACAAAGGAGATGGCTTAATTGAAAACTTGTTTATTTTATAATGAATAGCAGAAAAAGGGTCCCATTCTTGGCTTGGAGATTCCAAATTTAACCTGAAATCCCTCTAAAAGCCAGTAACCAATTCTATGACCTAACAGAGCCCAGCAGTATATCACTGCAAGTCTGTAAAGCCACAGGCAACCTTGAACATCCGAACTATGTCAAGAGCTTTAGTACTCCTTGGTTGAGAAGTGTCACAAGAATTAGGTTCTCTAATCACCAGCCTGAGACTAACACTGTGCAGTTTATTTCAGCAGAAGTGATGATATTTCACAGCAAGAATGGTTTTCACTGTTGTATGAAAGAAAACTTCCTTGCTTTAACCATTTGCATCCACCACTAATTATAACCATCTGACTTCTTTCTACAAACCACTCTCTGATCTCAGCAGGACTATCCACTATTAAAATGCTTATTGGTTAGATTCCTTCTTCTATGGCTTTTCTTAGACCTCACCCTGATGAAGTAAGCTTTAGTCTCTTACATATCCCTTCTACTGTATTTGTAAAAAATAAATCTTCAGATAAAGTACTCTATGTTTTAAAAGACAAAACAGAGACCTTCAAGATGGCGAAGGAGTAAGATGTGGAGATCACCTTCCTCCCCACTAATACATCAGAAATATATCTACATGTGGAACAACTCCTACAAAACACCTATTGAACACAAGTAGAAGACCTCAGACTTCCCAAAAGGCAAGAAACTCCCCATGTACCTGGCCGCGTGGCTGGAAGGGTCTTGGTGCTCCGGTCAGGTGTCAGGCCTGTGCCTCTGAGGTGGGAGAGCTGAGTTCAGCACATTGGTCTACCAGAAACCTCCTGTCTCAAGGTAATATCAAACAGTGAAAGCTCTCCCAAAGACCGCCATCTCAACATTAAGACAAGCTCCACTCAAAAACCAGCAAGCTACAGTGCTACACACCCTAGGCCAAACAACTAGCAATACAGAAACACAACCCCACTCATTAGCAGAGAGGCTGCCTAAAATCATAATAAGGTCACAGACACCCAAATACAACACCGGACATGGTCATCTACACCAGAAACAGAAGATCCAGCCTCATCCACCAGAACACAGGCACCAGTCCCCTCCACTAGGAAGTCTCACAACCCACTGAACCAACCATAGCCACTGGGGGGCAGACACCAAAAACAACAGGAAATATGAACCTGCAGCCCCTGCAGCCTGGGAAAAGGAGACCCCAAACACAGTAAGTTAAGAAAAATGAGAAGACAGAGAAACACACAGCAGATGAAGGAGGAAGGGAAAAACCCACCAAACCAAACAAATGAAGAGGAAATAGACAGTCTACCTGAAAAAGAAATCAGAGTAATGATAGTAAAGATGATCCAAAATCTTGGAGATAGAACGCAGAAAATAAAAGAAATGTTTAACAAGGACCTAGAAGAACTAAAGAGCAAACAAACAATGAGGAATAACACAATAAATGAAATTAAAAATTCTATAAAAGGAATCAATAGCAGAATAACTGAGACAGAAGAATGGATAAGTGGCCTGGAAGATAAAATAGTGGAAATAACTACTGTAAAGCAGATAAAGAAAAAAGAATGAAAAGAATTGAGGACAGTCTCAGAGACCTCTGGGACAACAATAAATGCACCAACATTCTAATTATAGGGGTCCCAGAAGAAGAAGAGAGAAAGAAAGGGACTGAGAAAATATTTGAAGGGATTATAGTTTAAAACTTCCCCAGTGTGGGAAAGAAGTCAATCAAGTCCAGGACGTGCAGAAAGTCCCATAAAGGATAAATACAAGGAGAAACATGTGCCAAGACACATATTAATCAAACTATCAAAAATTAAATACAAAGAAAAAATATTAAGAGCAGCAAGGGAAAAACAACAAATAACATACAAAGGAATCCCCATAAGGTTAACAGCTGATCTTTCAGCAGAAACTCTGCAAGCCAGAAGACAGTGGCAAGACATATTTAAAGTGATGAAAAGGAAAAATCTACAACCAAGATTACTCTACCAGGCAAAGATCTCATTCAGATTTGACAGAGAAATTAAAACCTTTACAGACAAGCAAAAGCTAAGAAAATTCAGCACCAAACCAGCTCTACAACAAACGCTAAAGGATTTCTCTAGGCAGAAAACACAAGAGAAGGAAAAGATCTACAATAACAAACCCCAAACAGTTAAGAAAATAGTAATAGGAACATATATATTTATAACTACCTTAAATGTAAATGGATTATATGCTCTAGTCAAAAGACATAGACTGGCTGAATGAATCAAAAACAAGACAGGTACATATGCTGTCTACAGGAGACCCACTTCAGACTTAAGGACACATACAGATTGAAAGTGAGGGGATGGAAAAAGATATTCAATGCAAATGGAAATCAAAAGAAAGCTGGAGTAGCGATTTTCGTATCAGAAAACATAGACTTTAAAATAAAGACTATTACAAGAGACAAAGAAGGACACTACACAATGATCAAGGGATCAATCCAAGAAGAAGATATAACAATTGTAAATCTTTATGCACCCAACATAGGAGCACCTCAATACACATAAGGCAAGTGCTAACAGCCATAAAAGGGGAAAGCAACAGGAACCAATCATAGTAGGGAACTTTAACAACCCACTTTCACCAATGAATAGATCATCCAAAATGAAAATAAATAAGGAAACACAAGCTTTACATGATACATTAAACAAGATGCACTTAATTGATATTTATAGGACATTCCATCCGAAAACAACACAATACACATTCTTCTCAAGTGCTCATGGAACATTCTCCAGGATAGATCATATCCTGGGTCACAATCTAGCCTTGGTAAATTTAAGAAAATTGAAATTGTATCAAGCATCTTTTCTGACCACAACGCTATAAGACTAGATATCAATTACATGAAAACATCTGTAAAAAATACAAAAACATGGAGGCTAAACAATACACGACTTAATAACCAAGAGATCACTGAAGAAATCAAAGAGGAAATCAAAAAGTACCTAGAAACAAATGGCAGTGAAAACAGCACAACCCAAAACCTCTGGGATCAGCAAAAGCAGTTCTAAGAGGGAAGTTTATAGCAATCCAATCCTACATCAAGAAACAGCAAACATCTCAAATAAACAACCTAACCTTACACCTAAAGCAATTAGAGAAAGAAAAACAAAAAAACCCCAAAGTTAGCACAAGGAAAGAAATCATAAAGATCATATCAGATATAAATGAAAAAGAAATGAAGAAAACAATAGCAAAAATCAATAAAACTAAATGCGGGTTCTTTGAGAAGATAAACAAAATTGATAAGCCACTAGCCAGACTTATCAACAAAAAAGGGAGAAGACTCAAATCAATAGAATTAGAAATGAAAAAGGAGAAACAACAACTGACACTGCAGAAATACAAAGGATCATGAGAGATTACTACAAGCAACCATATGCCAGTAAAATGGACAACCTGGAAGAAATGGACACATTCTTAGAAATGCACAACCTTCCGAAACTGAACCAGGAAGAAATAGGAAAGATAAACAGACCAATCACAAGCACTGAACTCCCAAACTCATTCTACGAGGCCATATTCAACATCGTTTTGGAAGTTTTAGCGACAGCAATCAGAGAAGAAAAAGAAATAAAAGGATTCCAAAATGGAAAAGAAGTAAAGCTGTCACTGTTTGCAGATGACATGATACTATACATACAGAACCCTAAAGATGCTACCAGAAAATTGCTAGAGCTAATCAATGAATTTGGTAAAGTAGCAAGATACAAAAATAATGCACAGAAATCTCTTGCACTCTTATATACTAATTATGAAATATCTGAAAGAGAAATTAAGGAATCACTCCATTTACCATTGCAACAAAAAGAATAAAATACCTACGAATAAATCTACCCAAGGAGATTAAACACCTGTATGCAGAACACTATAAGACACTGATGAAAGAAATTAAAGATGATAAAAAACAAATGGAGAAATATACCATGTTCTTGGATTGGAAGAATCAACATTGTGAAAATGACTATACTACTCAAAGCAATCTACAAATTCAATGCAATCTCTATCAAACCAGCAATGGCATTTTTCACAGAAGTAGAACAAAAAATTGCACAATTTGTATGGAAACACAAAAGACCCCAAATAGCCAAAGCAATCTTGAGAAAGAAGAACGAAGCTGGAGGAATCAGGCTCCCAGACTTCAGACTACACTACAAGCCTACAGTAATCAAGACAGTATGGTACTGGCACAGAAACCGAAATATAGATCAATGGAACAGTAGAAAGCCCAGAGATAAACCCACACACATATGGTCATCTTATTTTTGATAAAGGAGGCAGAATATACAGTGGAGAAAAGACAGCCTCTTCAATAAGTGGTGCTGGAGAAACTGGATAGGTACATGTAAAAGAATGAAATTAGAACACTCCCTAACACCATACATAAAAATAAACTCAAAGTGAGTTACAGACCTAAATGTTAGGCCAGACACTATCAAACTCTTAGAGGAAAACATAGGCAGAACACTCTATGACATAAATCACAGCAAGATCCTTTTTGACCCACCTTCTAGAGAAATGGAAATAAAAACAAAAATAAACAAATGGCACCTAATGAAACTTAAAAGCTTTTGCACAGCAAAGGAAACCATAAACAAGATGAAAAGACAACCCTCAGAATGGGAGAAAATATTGCAAATGAAGCAACTGACAAAGGATTAATCTCCAAAATTTACAAGCAGCTCATGCAGCTCAATATCAAAAAAACAAACAACCCAATCCCAAACTGGGCAGAAGACCTAAATAGACATTTCTCCAAAGAAGATATACAGATTGCCAACAAACATATGAAAGGATGCTCAACCTCACCAATCATTAGAGAAATGCAAATCAAAACTACAATGAGATGTCACCTCACACCGGTCAGAATGGCCATCATCAAAAAATCTACAAACAATAAATGCTGGAGAGGGTGTGGAGAAAAGGGAACCCTCCTGCACTGTTGATGGGAATGTAAATTGATATAGCCACTGTGGAGAACAGTAAGGAGGTTCCTTAAAAAACTAAAAATAAAACTACAATATGACCCAGCAATCCCACTACTGGGCATATACCCTGAGAAAACCATAATTCAAAAAGAGTCATGTACCACAATGTTCATTGCAGCTCTATTTACAATAGCCAGGACACGGAAGCAACCTAAATGCATCAACAGATGAATGGATAAGAAGATGTGGCACATATATACAATGGAATAGTACTCAGACATAAAAAGAAACGAAATTGAGTTATTTGTCATGAGGTGGATGGACCTAGAGTCTGTCATACAGAGTGAGGCAAGTCAGAAAGAGAAAGACAAATACCGTATGCTAACACATATATATGGAATCTAAGAAAAAAAAAGATGTCATGAAGAACCCAGGGATAAGATGGGAATAAAGACACAGACCTACTAGAGAATGGAATTGAGGATATGGGGAGGGGGAAGGGTAAGCTGTGACAAAGTGAGAGAGTGGCATGGACACATATACACTACTAAATGTAAAATAGATAGCTAGTGGGAAGCAGCTGCATAGCACAGGGAGATCAACTTGGTGCTCTGTGACCACCTAGAGGGGTGGGATAGGGAGGGTGGGAGGGAGGGAGATGCAAGAGGGAGGAGATACGGGAACATATGTATATGTATAACTGATTCACTTTGTTATAAAGCAGAAACTAACACACCTTTGTAAAGCAATTATACGCCAATAAAGATGTTAAATAAATAAATAAATAAATAAAAGACAAAGCAGCGTTAAAACTGAATAGATTTCTCATGGAATTTGATCAGTTTAGCCACATAATCACTAATCTGATCTTTACATCAATTAGAAAAGAATGTCTTTTTGTTCGTCTGGTTTAACTATTTGTTGGAAGGGATGAAGGAAGGAAGGAAGGAAGGAAGGAAGGAAGGAAGGAAGGAAGGAAGGAAGGAAGGAAGGAAGGAAAGAAGGAAGGAAGGAAGGAAGGAAGGAAGGAAGGAAGGAAGGAAGGAAGGGATGGTCCAAAGCCCATCTGGCCTTGAAGGCAGGATATGTGCCCCCTACTTGTGTACCTTGTCTTACATTTCCCCTCTCAGTAGGAAGCCAGAATTGTGCACACACACTGATGATCTTTTTTCCAATCCAATTTCCCACCATTCTGAACAACCTTAAACTAGGTTGCTCATCAGACAATAAGCAGAGGCACCTGGCAATCCAGAGAAGCCCAGTGTCATGATTCCTGACTTAACCTCTGCATCCATAGCTTTTCCAACATTTACTAACCATGTGGGTCAAAAGCTACATTACCAACCACAGACAAAGCTGCAACATCAGCAGCAGCTGTCTCCCTCTTCCAGACTACTGCCAGTCTTAAGAACTGGTGAGTAGAAGAATGGAAGGGAATGAAATGGAATAGAATAGAATAGAATAGAATAGAATAGAATAGAATAGAATAGAATAGAATAGAATAGAATAGAATAGAATAGAATAGGATAGGATAGGATAGGATAGGATAGGATAGAATAGAATAGAATAGAATAGAATAGAATAGAATAGAATAGAATAGAATAGAATAGAATAGAATAGAATAGAATAGAATAGAATAGAATAGGATAAGATAGGTTAGGTTAGGATAGGATAGGATAGAATAGCTCTTCATCTTTCCTGGGGATACAAGCCTCTTTGATTAAGTAAAAATAAAATCTATTAAAACAGTGCTTCATAATGTTACCTCACAGTTTTTTTTTTTCTTGTCACTTATGTTACAAGCAGCATGGATACCTTTAGCCTAAAATGACATGTGACTTGAGAGTAGGTAAAATGGCACACAATTCTCCCTAAGAAAAGATAAATGATTGTGAAAATAGATAGGTGTGGATAAAGACGAATGTAATTTTCATCCTTTAAAAGAAAGAGAGAAAGCGAGCGAGAAACAAAGAAATATTGCTGGAGTCCTCGGTGACCCACACAGATCAAATTATACAGGATGGGGTAATATGATTGCCCGTTCTCAAATCAGCCGGCAGATGTGCCGCTGTTTTTGCGTGAGCTGCGAGTGACAGCAGAGCCCTGCTGGAAGTCGTACTAAAAAGGAATTACAAGGGTGTGTGTTACTGCAGCAAAATTAAATACAGAAGCACAACCTGCCTGAGGCCTAAAAATCACAGAATCATTGTCTTAACCTTCCAAACACTGTTCATTGAAAGAAAGGGGTATCATTTTTTTAAAAAAATTAAGATTGAGCACAGCAGTGTGACTTAGTTTATTTTGTGTGCCATTAAATCATTGACTCAGTTCATCTTTGCTCTTTCTTCCTCCTGATGGCCTCTTCCCTTGTTTATGCTGCCCCCTCGATCTTGACTTTCAATCATGAGATTTCAATCATAAGACTGAAAGTCAAGGATTTAGAAATTATTTCCTCCAAAGAACATTTTAAATAAAACATGTGTGGTGAACAGTTTTTATATACCTCAGTAAATACACTTCCATCATCAAAAAAAAATCTAGTAGCTTTTGAACAAACTAGAATCTTAGCTTTAGAAGAACTATAGCTTCAAGCATTAGGGAATCTGGTCGGTTCAGTCAAATCATTTTACGTGTCTGAAAATGTCAGTCAAACTCGTTTCTACACTATATGGATTAGTGATTTTCAAATTGTGTTCCCAGAGCCACAGAACTCCAGAGGACGAAGAGAGATCTCTCACCCTCAGCCCTGTCGACTCTACCTGCCCATCTGCCACACCCCATTGAATCACCTCTGTCACCACCAGGTACCAGCCACTGTCCTTTCACTCAGACTAGTGCAGAAGCCTCTTTATAGCTTTCCTTGCTTCTTCCCCTGCCCACCTCCATCTGTTCTTCACATGGCAGCCCCAGCACTCTTTTTAAAACATAAACTAGTTCATATTTCTCCCGTCTAAGCTTTTTTAACGGCTCCGCATTTTATTTCAAAGAAAATTTAAGCTCCTTGCCTCACCTTAAAAATCTCTGCATAACCTGGCATGTATCCACGCATCCTCCAGTTTGTGCCACTCTCTCCCTTACTCACAAAAGCTGCATTTACAGAAGAAAATACTTTCCCTTCCATGCCTTGAAAATACCAAGCTCCTTCGCACCGCAAGGAGTGCAAACCTCAGGGCCTTTGCACATGCTACTCACTCTCTTTTCAGGGCTGGCTCCTCTTCATCTTCAGCCTGAGCCTCCATGCCCTCTCCTCAAAGAAGCTGTCCCTGACCACCCTATCTAAGTAGTTTTCTCCCCAGCATGGTTCTCTGCCACTATATCCTATTCATTTCTTTCATGGCAGCCATCACAAAGTGTAATCAAGTTATTTATTCAATTTACTGATTTACTGACTGTATCCCCAACTAAACTGAGTTCCACGAGGAGTGATGTTAACACCCATTCCCAGGTTCCTTTTGAGCTGTGCCCCTGCCTTATTTCACCATCAGCTTTTAGCAAAATGATAATGCAATTAATGTTTGATAGCTAAATGAAGGAAGGAAGGAAATAATGAGGGAATAAATGAACAAATCAACCCATATGTAACAAAGGTGTAAAAGGAGAACATATACAATAGGTAGGCCTAACCACTGCACTCATATCATTACGGCCTGAAATTTAAATTGATGGGAATTCTACATAATCTGAAGTCTCCTTACATGCCCTTTCCTCCCACGTCTTAGGGGAAAAGGACAAGGAAAGGGATTAGAAGAAGTCTTAGATCTGGTTCTCCGCACTCCAACCAGCTTTGCCTCCTGTTTGATGGGGCAAACCAAGGCAAGCACCTGGGTGAGCCTGAACCCCTCTGCCAGCAGCTCTCAGTGCCCTGGTTTAGGAAGCAATCTTTCCTTATTGGCCCATGGTCCTCCTTGCCTGTCGCTAGGGCAGCAGATTCTATGCTTCCTACCCAATTCTGTGAGCTCTCCTGGAGCACATATAACATCTGGCAGTATCCTGAAATCACACATCTGGATGCTGCAAAGGTATCTCCATATATAACCTTACTGTTCTGCAGGGAGAAACATTATTTTTGGTTGAAATCTCTTTTTCATTTACACCAGGTCAAAGGAAGTTCATTTGTCCCATTGTTCAATTTTCCTCTGAGTCAAATTTTTAATTTTGTCTCATTTTTAAATAAAATATTTTTAAATGTACTATTTTATATAGATATGCAGCTAAAAGCAAAGGCATGTATTGAGTCTAATTTACAAGAATGAATATATATATATATATTAAGTCTTATTTAAAATTCTAATCAACCATACAATGTCAATGGTTTCTACACAACCATTTATCACAGTTTATCAATACACTTTACCATTTTTTCAATTTCAAAGAGATTGTTAACTCAAATCTGTCTTAATATTGGGAAGAAGCTCACCTACCAGAAAGTTTTAACTCAATACCAAAAAGAGAGAAGAAATTTATTGTAAAAATTCTAGACGCAAGTGATGTAATAATTTTCACAAATGATATTCATTTTAAAACTGAATGTCCATGCTCAGAGTTTGCAGACAAATTATAGAGCATTCTGTCACCTCTACATGCTAACAAAATTATAAAGCAATGTTCACACCATTTGGAAGAAAGCTATGTTTTTCCATTTCTGTTTCAATAATTTGGTCAAATGTTGAGAAAATGGGACCTCAAAAGAATCATAAAGTGTGGAAAAGAATGATGTTTGCAGGTATTTTAAATATTGAAGTCAAAATCAAGCCAAATGGATTTTCTTTTTTTTTTTTTTTTTGCGGTATGCGGGCCTCTCACTGTTGTGGCCTCTCCCATTGCGGAGCACAGGCTCCGGATGCGCAGGCCCAGCGGCCATGGCTCACGGGCTTAGTTGCTCCGCGGCATGTGGGATCTTCCCGGACCAGGGCACGAACCCGTGTCTCCTGCATCGGCAGGCGGATTCTCAACCACTGCGCCACCAGGGAAGCCCCAAATGGATTTTCTTGAAAAATAATTTGTGGCAGATATAATTTAAGCTCCCAAAAGAAAGAAATCATTTCTCTGAGGATCTGATGTTTGCATAGAAAACTACCTGGTGACCAATCCCAGCTCTGTTATATTTTATTTCTTAACCCTTTCTCTTTATTTCTTTACTGATTTATACATACTTTTCTCTTTTTACTTTAATTTCTTCCTCCTCTTTGATTTCTGAAAAAAAATAAAGAAGACGAAAGGAAGGAAGGAAAGGAAGGAAGGGAGGGACTTAGGAGCAGGGGAAGGAGTCCTACATTCACAGTTTTTCCTAGTTCATGTGATGAGTAGTAAGCACCAAAATATTTCCTATCAAGGACAGTCACTTGAAAAATGGGAGCCTCAGCATGCTGTGTCTTTGAAAGACCCCACCCCTTTCCACATCCTCTCCCCATATGTAAGAGGCCTGCCTTTCTCCCCCCAAGGGACACCCACTCTACCACCCTAACTTTGGTCATGACCTATTATTTCAATGCTATTATTTCAATTTGCCCCCATCAAAGCAGTGTCTGACTGTTGCCTGCTCTCTACCTCCCTATTATCATAAACTACCTATTTTCTGTCTCATTCTTCTAGAAAGAGCCTTTCCAGGAAGCATTGAGACTAGGTGGAAAAGACATGGACTCTGGAGTTAACACTTTGGGTTTGAAAACTAGCTGTGCAACGTATAGCTGTGTGACTTTGGGCAACTTACTTAACCTCTCTGAGACCCAGCTTCCCTGGATGTAAAATGGGAATAATAATTTCTTCTGCATTTGTTGTTAGGATGTTTAAGTATAATAAACTTATTATGAAGGGTTTTTTTTACAGAGGTTGGCATATAGTAAGTACTTGATAAATGAAGGTAGTAGATATTATAATACTTAATATTTTTAACCTAACTTTCAGTTTGGAAAATGTCTGATCAACAAATAAATGTAAACATATGAAGAGTTAATATAGAATAATGTTTGAGAACCTTTACTTTGCATTTTTCATCCTAAGATCAGACTTGAACCATTCCCAAAGATACTGTGAAAAAAAGTTCTAGAAAAACTTAGTTGTAAATTAGAGTGACAATATTGAGATGAAAAAATTTTCAGAAAGAAGGCACCAAAAAAAAGGAGAAGTGTTCCGTGAACCAAGAAATTTAGTCATTTATTCAACAAAATCCACTTCAGGTCAGCAAACCTTTACAAAGAACCTACTACCTGCCAAACACTGGGAATAGAGAGATGATTAAAACATGCTCCCTGCCATCGAAGAATTTGCACACCACTAAGGGACACATACCAAATTCTTTCAAAAATGATAAAATGAGTGACGTGAAGGGGGTAGGCAAGGGGTCCCAAGGGAGCATACGAGAGGGACCCTTCACCTAATCTGTGGCCAAGGAAAGGCTTTCCGGAAAAGTCGACACCTGAACTGTCTTTAAAAACGAATCCAAATTATCTGTGTGAAGAAGGATGGAAGGGCAACCACTGCAGGCAGAATGAACTGCTTGAAGAGAAACAGGAAACATTAGGGCGTGTGCAAAAGTATCCAGCAGGAAAGCATTATTAGAATATCCAGTGTTCTGGGAGATGGGCAGCAAAGAAGGTCAAGCAGAGCAGAGAAGCACAGGGCCTTGTATGCTGTGCCAAGAGGCTTGCCCTTTGCTCTCCTTGTGATAGAGGCATGTCAAAGGGAGCAGACATGTGTGGATTTGGTCTTGAGGGATCACTCTAGCTGCAAAGTGAAGAGATAGGCTTGGGGATGGGGTGAGACGGAAGGGGAATGAGAGGGAAAGCAGGAATACAAGTTAGGCTTGTACGACAAAAATCCAAGAGAGAGTCCAAGTTCTTGAACTGAGCGACGCTATAAGTAGATTCATGGAATATTTAGAAGGTAAAATCGACAGTTTACACATAAAACCATGAAGAAATAATAAAGCAAATATCAAAATGTCAGACTCTGGGGCTTCCCTGGTGGCGCAGTGGTTGAGAATCCGCCTGCCGATGCAGGAGACACGGGTTCGTGCCCTGGTCCGGGAAGATCCCACATGCCGCGGAGCAACTAAGCCCGTGAGCCATGGCCGCTAGGCCTGCGTGTCCGGAGCCTGTGCTCCGCAACGGGAGAGGCCACAACAGTGAGAGGCCTGCATACCGCAAAAACAAAAAAAAACAAACAACAACAAAAAAAAAATGTCAGACTCTAATGGTTTCCAAATACTGGAAGTGGTCACAAGTACATATGGTACTAACTGCAGCTCCTGATTTGGCATCTGTAAATCAATGTAGTCTTTACTCTCTATACCTCACACATCTGTTTAATAAAATATTTTAAATTTCCATTGTCAGTTTTTAAGAAGTATGGGGAGCTTTGGAGCTAGACACATAGGCTAGACTCCAAAGTGGTGCTCCCTTGAAATTCTTTTTGCATTAGGTCCTATTTCTTTGCCACCGATTCTTAATTAAGGCAGATATAAGACTGTCCCCACACTCAAATTATTTGACAAACTTGAATAAAATGGCAAATGTTCTTGATCAAATAATCATTTTTAACAGTGTTGTAAAAACTAAATTGACTCATCAATTCAAGCAAGATGGTTGAATTAGTCGTCCTGTTGACACAGTTTCTTTAAAAAACAAAAATGATCTGCCATTGCACAAAAGCCAAATATTCTTATGCATTGGAGTTTGATGCATCAATAAAACAAACAAATTTTCAAGCTAGAGTGCCTAATCAAGGAGCTTTAATCATTAGTGAGTGATGGGAAAATTTATAATACAGTAAAAAATCCATTAAAAATTAGTTAATAGCTTACCCTCAGTAATAACCACACTGTTGAATAGAGATGTTCTAATGCATTCAGTATTTTAAAACAATGGTAGGTTAAATGCCAACCAATAGTGGAATGACCGAAAATGGTACAAGGTTTCTTTTGGAGGTGATGAAAATATTCTAAAGTTAGATGGTGGTGGAAGTTACATAACTCTGTAGAGACACTAAAATTCATTGGTTTGTACACTTAAAACAGGTGCACTTTATGGTATGTAAATTATACCTAAATAAATGTTTTATTTTAAAGCCAAAAGAAGAAGCAGCATTTTAAATCACACACCAATCCTCTCTCTCTGAAGAAGGAAGAGATTTCCAAATGTAACAACAACCATGGTCTCAGGGGCGAAGATCACTTAGAGGAACAGTCATCAGAATCCTGAAGGAGACAACAAATGCCATTATCAACAACAACGAAAAACATATGGTGGGTAATTTGAAAAAAGATGATCAATATTCTCAGCCTCAGGAGTTTGAAATATTCTTGGGATGCTGCGGTGGTCCCATGAGGACATAGTAAAAACACGAGGAAAGTCACAGGATGCACATTAGCAGTGCCAGCAAAGAACTTCCATTAGGGAAAGGGCCATGTGGGTGCTCTTTGGGGAAACAATGCAGCTTTCCCGGACTTGCTCCACATTTTGAATGAAGAATACGCTGAATTTGAGTAGGCAAAACAAAGCTGGATCAGAGATGGCATGAAAAAGACCAAGAGGTGAATGACGAAGGAAAGGGGTGGAGAGGCAGTGAAGAGGTGCTGCCATTGTGGGGTGAGTAATAAGGATCATGCCAGTCAAGGTAGGTTTTGTTATAATCTACCAGCAATAATAATAATAATAATCTATATTTGCTCTTACCTGCAACGGAGTCTAAACTCTTAAGTTCTGGGGAAGATGAAAGAAAAACATAAAAAACAACATTGTACATAGACTAATTTTGACCTGTCAAATCCAGATGTGAAGAGGAGAGCAGGAAAACATTTTAATAATTCAAAAGAGGAAATGTTTCAGAGAAAGAACCCAGTGACCACAAGCATTTAGAAGAAGAACGAGAGAGAGAGAGAAGATTCCAAATGGCCACTGGTTTTTGAACCTGAAGGAAGAGACAGAAACAAGGGGATTTACAATACTACAGTTTGGAAGAGAGAAAGGTTGTTCGGGATATTGAACTTGAGGACAGACCACCTAAGTGAAGTTATTTTACCAAATTGGGACTGGTTATGAGACACGTGAAGAGGAAGGAGAAAGAGGCAATGTTACCTGCACCCTTACCTTTCATTTTCTCATTCTTAGCTATAAAGGACTGGGACTGGTCCCAGAAAATTGTCTGAGTCCTCAGAACTTCAGCTTTTAATTAAAGATATTTGGTATCCTCGAGTATGTGTAGTTACAAAACAGTTAAAGTATGAATGAACAAGAATTCCAACGTCTTGAACGTATAATTCAACAGCAATACATTATTGCGGGTTAAAGCAATTTTCAAGGCATATACTATATTAGTTTTACAAGAACATTTGCTTCATGTGTTTTTCTTCTAGAAAATTAATAATTTTGGCAATGTGCTTGTGATGTTCTTTCTAACATGTGTTGTAGAAGGATATTGTTGCAACTGCTGCTTTGTGTATTCTGGCTCTTGAAGATGATTTCGCACTTACTAAGTCTGAAATTTAAATCGTGGGTTTGGCCATGGCTATTGCCAGACAGCAATATCACAGAGTTAGGATGAAGTTAAGAAATTTTTGTTGTCATTTTGGTTTTCTAACTTTATTCAGAAAATAAAAACCTACATAATTTCAGAATTACAGGCAGGTGAGGTATTGACTAATATTTTGCTTTAAATGAACAGTTCTTGCTAGTTCTGAGAGTCTGCAGGGCATGTGCTGTTGAAACAGCTCTTTCCCAAACTAAGCAATAAATCTAGAATGACAGTTACACAAAGCCATCATCAAGTCGGGGAAGGGCTGTGTTCAGAGTGTGGGCATTCAGGTAATTGGAGAGTAAGAGGGAAACAGTGAAATGACAGGACCCTACTGTTGGAAGAGATAGCAGAGATCATTTTTAAATTATAATCTGTTCAAAATCATCATATTTGAGAGTATATAGAAGACCTTGAAGTGGTTTTAATGCTAATCACAGAGCTCATCAAAAATTTAATTTACCTCCTAAAATATTTAGGTTACCCTCTTAAACAACAGCACCAAGAACTGATTAACTTTTGTAATTAAAAAGACATTTTGCAGAAAAGCCAATATGAATCAAGATGTGAAAAACTATGAGTTTTAGAGACCTTTTAAATGGAAATTAAAAGCCTCTTTATTTTAATTTATGCATTTACGTTTTTGGTCTTACATGGCATTTGGTCAGATACCAAGGAAAAAAAGGAAGGAAAGGAAAGAAGAACTTATGGGGATTCTTTGTTTGTTTTGTTTGTTTTTGGTCGCACAGCATGACTTGTGGGATCTTAGTTCCCTGACCAGGGATTGAACCTGGGCCCTCAGCAGTGAAAGTGAATAGTCCTAACCACTGGACCACCAGGGAATTCCCGAACTTAAGTTTTCAAATATCCATTCAGTGAAATAAATGGAATTGTATGCTGGGAACATTTCTCACTAGAGTTACAAAAATTATAAATTTACTAATGAAAAGATAAATTTTCTTCAGATTCACCATAATTTTGTTTTCCATGAAAATTCTTAAGACACCTCTCATGAAAGCATTTTTGAAATATTTACAAAGGGTAAGCAGATATTTCTGAAGCCAGCAAGTATACTTTAGGTATCTGGCATGGAGATGTGTATATCTGCTCTATAATGCTCCCTTTACCTTACTGGCCCGGCATTAAGAGAAAATGGCAAACTGTTTCTGGAAAACTGATTCTTAACTCTTTTAAGACTAAAGAATGTCTTAGGGCTTAAAGAGAAAGAAATATACAAGAGGCATAAAAATAAAATGGTTGATACAACTTGAAAAGTGTTTTTTTTAATTAGAACTAGAACTTCAAATATTTAGCTGGAAGATATTGTCAATTATACAAGTTTTCCAAAAGGCAGCATCTCAAACACCTCATGGAAGATGGCATGATTTAATGAGATCTCTAAGACGAGGAGCTAGTTTTCCCCATCCACCGACACCACAATGAGAAAATAACTCTTCTACAGAAATATCCAAGACGAGGAAGCACTGTTTGTGGATTTTACATAAATTTGTAAAATTACTGCCTAGAAGATATGATTACTAACAAGTGAAAATCACACCTTTGTAACTCTAAGGTGGTTCAATCCATAACTTGCTATAGGAGACCTGGGAGCACTGATGACAACTAGGAAAACCCCTTTACCAGTAAACCAGAGACATCTACTGTCTGAAAATGGAAACAGCAACAAAAGCCATTTTATACATGGTTTGTAGAGGGCTCTGGGAAAAGTGATGAGGCTGTCATAGGTGCAGCTAATTCTGGAAACCAGGATGAGCCTCGGCTGCTGAGAGGGTGAGTATTCTGCAGAGACAGAAGGAAGAAGAGAAGAAAAACAGAAAGAGGGGAGTTGCTTTGGCATAAGTGATGACCCTGGTGAGGTAAAGAGGAATGCAGGATCCTGGACAAATTGTTACCAGCAAACATTATTTTTTCCCTGAGAACTCAGCCCCTTTCAGGGAAAATATCTCTCCTGAGCCTTTTACTGTATATAGCTTTCTTTTTTCTCCTTCTTTCTTACCCTCTTCCCTAATTGCATCTTCTACAAACCTATTGGGGGTGGAAATCTATTGATGATACAAGATTTTTTAAATTGCTTCATAAATTAAGGAATTTCTGGCTTTAAGACAATATGTTAAACTTTAAAAACTACACATCCTTATGGACCATCTCGTCTTCATGTAACAGATAAGGAAACTGAAGCTAGGAAAATTTAGGTGACCTTGGAGCCATCCAGCTGGTGAGTGACAGAACTCAGATTGGATACAAGCTTTCCTTATGGACTGGGCCCAGTGGGAATAAATGTTCCTGCAAGGTGGCCACTTTTACAAAATGTTCCGCAAAAGTTTTCCCACATCCAGCCTATTTTTATTTGTTTTACATATGTTTGGAATTTCAGAGGCTTAAAAAATTATACATTTTCCTCATTTTCTTTGAGCTACTTTGAGGAAAATCAAAATTTAATATAAATACATAGCTGCAAGAAAAAATAAATTGGGCAGTTATCTCTCAGTTGATGTATCCAATCCAATATATTTCTGAAAAGAATGAACTGATTTAAATATAAATTTTGTGTTTTGATGGCCTTTTTAAACACAATACAACAAAATGAAACACTTAGCTTTTTATCTTTAATTCCTCCTATCTGTATGCAGCTTTTTGCCACAACACTATCAGAATGCAACTTCCCAGAGGGTCAGGAAGTAGTCTAATTTTTTTGTAAAGCAAGTAGCTTAGGGTGAACTGGGAATTTACCTTTATGGTAAAGTTTTTAAATATTAATTTTGATTAATCAATGTTTTAAAGAAGATTTATTTTATCCCACAATTCGCATTGTAAAAATTAAATATGCAATGCCTTTGCAAGACAGCTGCCATATAAACCAGAAAATCACTTTCTTTAATACATACTTCATCTTCAAGTAAAAAGCTTCAAACGTGCCTTTTTATTTTAATGAGATATTTTATATATTCACATTTTCTCCCCCAGGAACATCCTGGAGAGGAGATTTCAAATGTCAAAATTAGTAACTAGGAGACTATTTTCACTGTAATCTTTTTATAAAGAAAACAGAACAAGGCCAGAGTATTGTCCAAAATCATTCTAGGTAGACAGGCTGATGATGTTGAATTTAACCTGAGCCCTGTGCTCCTGGCAAACAGCGAAGGTTACAGGAATTCTCCCACTCTTTTGTGTTCTGGAAAACAGCTTAGAACCACCCTTCCCACATGACTCAACTTAGATGAGACTCATATATGCCCCTTGTTTACCTATGGCAAGGCCAGCCCTTGCTTCACAAATGATTAGCTCAATCCCTTGTGCCCGCTGACAAATGGGAATAAAATATTTGGTAACCAAACTTTGATTAAGCTCCTCTCCTTTTTCAGGTCCCTGAACTTGAGTCTACTCTCAGCCTGAGACAGCATACAGCTCCTATTTATGGGTCCTCTGGTGTCAAGATAAAACATTCTCTGATCTACTGTCCTGTATGTCATCCTTCCATCCCACTTCCCCACACCAGGCTCTTGCTAGCTTTGTCCACTCCTCTTATAAAAGCCCTTTTGCCTAACTCTTAAGACACTGCAGATCTCACGGTCACTCATTCTCTCTATGGCAGTAGCCCCCTCACAACATTGCAATGGACCATTCCCCCCTTTGCAATAATCCTTGCAAATAAAGTCTCTCCTTACTAAGTCCACTTTATAAATATTTGACAAAATCAAGAATTCTAATTAAAACTGAGGGAAATTAACTAAATAAAGCAGATCAGGATTATAAGATAAAGTCTTGTCCTAGAAGCAAAATCAAACAATGTTCATAAGGGTAATCATATTTCTCAAATTTTTTTTCTGTTCTCCAAGGTAAAATTTCAAAGATTTTCAAGGGCAATGCTTTCTGGAAAATGTCTGCATTCAAAAGAATAGTGAATTTTTTCCACAAATTGTTCTAAAAGTCCCAGTATTTTCCAAGTTTCATTCTGGAATGTGAAGTTCCCCAAATTGGCCCAGATCCAAGCTTACCTTTCATGAGTGAAAAAACTACTTATTTAGTATTAGCTCACTAAATCTTGCAATTCAGTACTGTACAGTGGGGTGAGAAATCTAAATATCTTTATTCAAAATTCCTGTCAAATTGCTCAGTACTCATTTGTTTACCAGAATAAAAATCTAATTTTTCAATGACAAAACCATACATTGTGAGGCCCAGTGTTACTGAAAATCTTCAGGACATTTCTATGGTCAGAACTGACCAATACCATATGCCATATTATGTAAACAAATACGTACCATTGGGCTCAATTGCATAAACCACAGGAGGAAACAAAAATGATGAGATGAACAGATGTCTTAGAAGCATAATCATTTCTCTGACAATCCAGGAGACAAAGACCTATGTTTCCCTTTGGTCTGTAAAAATAGGTTGGATATCTTTATATACCCACTCTTTATTTTTTTAGTTATATATATATATATATATATATATACACATATATATGAAACATTAATGAAACAATTAGTTGGCATTTCATAAACTTAACAGATCCAGGTAACTGTGAATTAATTTAGCTAGTGCCCTTCTACACATGTTGGAAAAAATCATTCATTTCCCTTGACATCAGTTCTAGGCTCAGATCCAATGCCTGTATACTCTGATTCATTTCTACTGCATTTATTTAATGCTGCTATTTATTACTCCTTTATTTGCTAAATACTTATTGGACACCTACTGTGTGCTAAGCACTGGGGATACAGTTCTAAACAAAATAGACGAAAATCTCTGTCCTCATGGAACATGCAATTTAGACAGAAAATGAATCAGATTAATGAGCAAAATATATAGAATACTAGATGTATTTTGTACTAAAGAGAAAAAATAAAGTAGGAAAGTGAGCTACAAAATGCAGTGGGGCAGGAGGATTTTAGGCACTGACAAGGTGTATTTGAGTCGAGCTCTAAAGGAAGTGAAAGAGCTAGCCAAGCAGATATCTGGCACTCCTGGCAAAGGGGGTAGCAAAGTACAAAGGCATAGAGGCAGGAACACTGCCACATGCAGTGCTGAGCACTGCAGAGGGTATGAAGATGAAGAAGTTCAAAGAGCTTAAAATCATGTAAGGAAGCTGACAATACAAATGTACTAAAACTAATATCCTGTAGACTGTTTTAAGAGTTGGAAGAGAGATACAAACATGATTCCACAGCAGTTTAGATTCCACAGCAACAGTATAGTTGGAAAATCTCAGCAGGCAGGGGCAGGTTGGGCTGGGGTTATGGGAGGTGGGGGGGTGGGGAGGGGTGCGCAGTCCCTAAAGGAGCTCAAATCTGAGAAGAGTCTGTACAAACCCACAGGGCCAACTAGAGTTAGGACCATAATGGGGGAAATATAAATATTATGTAGATATATAAGCATATGGATATGGATATGATATAAATTTATAGATATAAATATTCCACAATGTTTATATTATATATAAAACACGTTTGGACATATACTAAATATATCATGTTTCCCTGTGCATAGAACCTTCCTCGGGCTCCTCAAATGTATATATCAGAAGGGCCTCTGCTTATGTTTGTTATTTGAGAAAAAGTGGAAAGTTCTTTGTCAAATATGAAGGCTTATAAATGGATGTGGGATCCAGCTTTAATTTAGAACCCGGAGAAGTCCAGATAATTATTTTCTCTCACCTCTCCAAACAACCACCTTTTAACAATATCTTGTAGTGTATATAATACATTTCCTTCACGGCCCCCTACCCTACACATGCAGGCCTCATCCTCTGCCTTCTCCTTCCAGGGATCGAAGCCCTGCCTGCTCGGCACTCTCTGGGAACATCCTCCTCCCAACACGCACCCCCCCACTCCCCTTTTCTTCCAGCCACTTGGTCTCTGCTGGGGTCGGAAGGATTCAAGCGAGAGCAAGACAAGACGTGTCTGTGGCCTCAACGTGGGGGAGGTTAGGGAAGGCCCCAGGAGGAAGGGGTCCATAAAGCAAGACCTGAGCCCTGGGAGAAAGGCTAAATCCTGCTCCCTATTCTGAAGAAAGTTAGCCGAGGAAATCAGTTATCCAAAAGCGTTAACGATAACTGGTAGTATAATGTGTTTTCCCTCGGAGCACGCTTACTATTTTTAAGAGGTTGTTCTAACTAAAAGAAACCAACCTCGGATGGTGGCCTCCTGAGAGGAGGCTCTTGGAGAGGGGTCTTTGGAGCCGCCTCCCAGCGGTAAGGCTGGGGGTCTAGGCCTCGGGCAGGTAACCCAGCCTGAGGAAGAGCTCAGCAGGACCAGCAGTGTACGGAGCAAAATGCACCCACCCCCACTTGGCACTGGCCGTCCTGTCTCCCGCCATGTTCCTTTTCACACCACAGTCATTCCAAGGGGAATGCTTGCATTCCTCATTTTGGATTAGTATCTGCCTGATGGTTAATAAATAAATATGAATCCTCTCAGTTTTAAAATTCATGTCCATCAGAATGGTAATAATCCTCTGCCCCAATTCCATTTCTTTCCACTGATTTGTAGAAATATGATCTGTCTCAGTTTTCCCATTAGGTTATCTAAGAATAACAGAGTTGCTATTTACTAGCAAATGCCCCATTCTGCTACTCTATGTATTATCCCTTTAAAAAGCCCTAAAAGCACCCTCGAATCTTCATTTACAGTATCTAGCAATTGTACCTTTTTACAATGCAGAAAACCTAAATTAATATTTAAATTGGTGGTCATGTTTCCACACCACTTTCTTCCTCTTTGAATCTTTAAAAAATATCTTTATACATAAATTTTAAATTCCATTTCTAATTTTATTCCATTCTCTTGTGAAAACAGCAATTAAAATATTTGTAATGAATACACATATTCTGGCATTTAAAAACATTATAAAATCAAAGTGGAAACATATTAGAGATGCTGATATTTAGATCAAGATTCAGATCAAGATGGTGATCAGTCTTTATATAAATTTATTACTTTAAAGTAATTATTTTAAAATGTTCCCTTAACATGAAAGTAATTAATTTTATTCTAAAAGCATAAAGAAAAGCCCAGGAAAGACTTCCATTTTCTTATTTGGGGGCTTATTAACTACAAGTAAGCAGTTTAAAAAGCTATCTGCATTTTTTCATTTGCCCTATACATAGCTCAAAAGCAATCGTTTGCTGCCCCCTGGCTGTAAAGAAATTCCTTACCTTCGAATAAAACTATTGCCTTTAAAAGGAAAAATTACTGTATATCGAGAAAGTGAAGTGGAGAATATAGAAAATGTATCACCTCCCATAGGTATCAGGGTACTAATTAATACTGATAAAGAACCTAAACTTTTAGATCAGACTGCCTACCATGTATTAGCTGTGTGACCTTAGTCAAATTACTGAACCTCTCTCTGAAGTTTCCTAATCCATATTAATAAAGCTAATGAGAATAGTAATGCCTACCTCCTATGATTAGTAAGAAAAATAAATAAGCTCATAAAGTGTTTCAACTGTTTGCACAGGTGTTAGGTATTAGTAGATGCCATATTTAAAAGCAACAGTGGGTAAGTGGAAATTGTCCACCCTGACACCAACACTGCTAATCTCTCTGATCCTGCTCCATTTTTTCCTTTTGCTGTAGTACTTATTACCATCTAACATACTATAGAATTGGATTATTTATGACATCTATTATTCTTTGCTGGCATCTCACCACTGAGTAAACTCCAAGGGCACAGGGATATTTGTTTTGCTCTTTGATGCATACCATGCACCACATCAGAGTCTGGTACATAATGGGTACTTAATAAATATTGCTGTTGAATGAATTTGTGGCCATAATTTTGTCTATATTCATAAAACCTTACACTTAAGGTTGCAAGGAGTTTTCAAGAACAGCACATTCATTCATCAGACTTTTGTTGAAGACTTACTTGTGACCAATGCTCTTCAAGGGGCACGGTCTATAAAATGACTACTGCACAATTTGCAATCAAGGAGCAAACAAGCACAAAAACAAATAATTTCTGTACAATTTCAGTACAATAACAACATTAAGAAAAAATATTGAGGATTAAAAATGAGACAGTGTAAATCTCTCCAGAGGAGTCAGAGACAACTGAGCTGGGGTGAGAGGCATGCTCCGGTCAAAAAGCACAGGGTGTGTTCCAGCAGGGGAGCAGCTTAAAACTGCACCATGAAGGAGCACAGTATCTGGGGGACATAGAGGAGCACAGGGTGCTGATGATGGGGAAAGGAGATTGGTTGTGATAATTATTGGCTGAGATGCCCTTAGGTGTGCAAGGGCCATGTTTGTGATTATGGGTGTCAACAGAGTGTTTGCTTTGGTTTGGTTTGAGCCGGCAACACTACAAGCTGAGAGAAAGGGTACTGATGAGGGGCAGGGACCAGGCTAAGAAAGGCCAGGTTGCTATAGGTGGATAATCCAAGGTCAGAGCAAGCAAGGAACCAGGAAATATAAAGACATCAGTCAGAGGAAATCATGGGGAAGAGGTCAGGAAGGTAACTATGGCTCTATACTGTATGGGGGTCCAAAGTATTATAAAAATGTTTTGTTAAATTAAAAAGAAACGTTTTATGGATCAATGTGTCAAAAAGACTAGCACCAGATATAGAGGGAGGCTGAACAGAATTGGGATGGCAAAAGAAGAAAAGTACCCAGCCTTAGACCAGAAGAGAACCTAGGTAAGTGGCCTCTCCAAAACAACTGGAATTATTTAACATTAATCCAGAGTCACCATATTGTCATGCCGGGGTAGAATCACAAACTTGTCGTGTGTGTGTGTGTATATTTTAATATTTAAGTTCCCTGGCTACCTAGTATAATGCATTCCACAGTGTGGATGCAGTTTTTCTTCTGATATTAAGAAGGGGAACCTGAACTGAGTGAACCTGACTAGCACTGCAGCCACCATCCTAGTGTCCGGAGAGGCCAAATCAGCTACAGAACACTAGTTAGTGGAGAGTCCAAACAGATTCTCCTTGCCTGGGTGTGTTATCCCCTTCAAAGTTGAGGCAATGCATCCAGTAGGCCAGCATGCTGACATGGTATACAAGAAGGCCAGCTGGAACTTACAGGATGATAGCATGTTAGTCCAGCACTGGGCTTTAACAATCATCATGTCCAGAAGATGGCGGAGTAGGAGGATGCGGAGTTCACACCTCCTCACAACCAGGGTATCTACTAGGTGCTGGTGGGAGACCTCGGACACCTAAGGGGATGGGAGGAATCCCCACACGACCAGGTAGGATGTGGGAGGGAAGGGGTTGGGGAGAAGGGTGGAGGTGGGACGAGACTGTCACCCAAGGAGGGCCTGGAAAGGGGAGAGGTTCCCACACTCTGAGGGGCCCACTCACAGCAAGGGGATCAGTGGGGACAGGGAGGGACTGTCAGGGGATCAGAGGTGAACACGGCCAGTGCCTCCCCCACCTGCTTGCTGGGGTCCTAGGCCTGAACCTCCACCCCCCAGGGTTCCCCCAGCTGTGTGGATCCCAGGCCTGCCCCATCCCCCAGGGCCCCCTCCAGTGCCGTGAGTCCCTGGAGCCTGAGCCCCGCCACCCCCCACCAAGGCCTCTTCCAGCCACATGAGTCCCAGGCCTGCCTGGGCCCCGCCACAGCTGGGGCCTCCTCTGGTTGTGCAGGTCCCAGCAGACCTGAGTACCACCCCCTACAAGCCCTCCGAGGGCCGTGCGGGTCCCAGCCCTAAGCCCCACCTCCACCAAAGCCTCCTCTGGCCACACGGGTCCAGGCAGGCCGGAGCACCACCCCCCTCCAAGGCCTCCTCCAGCTGTGCCGGGCCCTGCAGGCATGCCTGTGGAGGCCTGCGCCCCAGCTGGCCTGTGTGGGCAACATGTGCTCCAGGCCAGCTTCAGGAATAGACACTAATGAAAAGAAAACAGAAGTGAGGCTGACACAGCAGGTCCAGAGACCTACCTAGAGGTCTCAGAGACCTACAGAGGAGGAAGGGGTAGGCTGTAGCTCATCGTTGGGGCAAGAACACTGATAGAGGAGGTACTAGGGAATTTTTTATTTTTTTATTTTTTGTCTTATTTTTATTCTTTTTTATTATTATATTTTTCTTTATTTTTTGCTGTTGTGGTTCTGTTTTGTTGTTATTCCATTTTTATTGTTACTTTTTCTAATACATTTTTTTATTTTTCTAATTTGTTTTTATTTTTTATTTTTTGTTATTGTTCTGCTCTTTTCTGTTTGTTGCTTTTTTTTTTTTTTTCTTTTGCTATGCTGCACAGCTTGCAGGGTTTTGGTTCCCAGGCCAGGCTTCGGGCCTGAGTTCCTGTGGTGGGAGAGCTGAGTCAAACGCACTGAGCTAACAGAGAACTTCAGGTCCCAGGGAATATTAATCAGTGTGAGATCTCTCAGAGGTCCTCATCTCGGCACTAAGACCCAGCTCTGCCCAACTGCCTGCAAACTCTAGTGCTGGATGCCTCAGGCCAAACAACCAGCAAGACAGGTATACAGCCCCACCCATCAAAAACAAAAAAAAATGAGACAACAAAAATATGTTACAGATGAAGGAGCAAGGTAAAAACCTACAAGACCAAATAAACGAAGAGGAAATAGGCAACTTACCTGAAAAAGATTTCAGAGTAATGATAGCCAAGATGATCCACAATCTCAGAAATAGGATGGAGGCACAGATTGAGAAAATACAAGAAATGTCTTAAAAGGACCTAGAAGAACTAAATAACAAACAGTGATGAACAACACAATAACAGAAATAAAAAATACAATAGAAGGAATCAACAGCAGAATAACTGAGACAGAAGAACCAATAAGTGAGCTGGAAGATACAAGGGTGGATATAACTGCTGAGGAGCAGAATAAAGAAAAAAGAATGAAAAGAAATGAGGACAGTCTCAGAGGCCTCTGGGACAACATTAAACACAACATTTGAATTATAGGCACTCAGAAGAACAAGAGAAGGGAAAGGGTCTGAGAAAATATTTGAAGAGATTACAGTCAAAACTTTCCCTAACATGAGAAATAAAATAGGCACCCAAGTCCAGGAAACGCACAGAGTCCCATACAGGAGAAACATGCCAAAACACATATTAATCAAACTAACAAAAATTAAATTCAAAGAAAAAATATTAAAAGCAGCAAAGGAAAAGCAAAAAAATAACATACAAGGGAATCCCCATAAGGTTATCAGCTGACTTTTCAGCAGAAACTCTTCAGGCCAGAAGGGAGTGGCAGGATATATTTGAAGTGACAAAAGGGAAAATCCTACAACCAAGATTACTCTACCCAGCAAGGATCTCATTCAGATTCAACAGAGAAATCAAAAGCTTTACAGACAAGCAAGGCTAAGAGAATTCAGCACCACCAAACCAGCTTTAAAACAAATGCTGAAGGAACTTTTCTAGGTGGGGAAACAAAGAAAAGAAAAAACCTACCAACACAAACCCAAAACAATAAAGAAAATGGTAATAGGAATATACATATGGATAATGGATTAAAGGCTCCAACCAAAAGACACACATTAGCTGACTGGATACAAAAATGAGACCTTTATATATGCTGTCTACAAGAGACCCACTTCAGACATAGAGACACATACTGAGTGAAAGTGAGGGGATGGAAAAAGATATTCCATGCAAATGGAAATTAAAAGAAAGCTGGAGTAGCACTACTGTATCAGATACACCAGACTTTGAAATAAAGACTCTTACAAGAGACAAGGAAGGACAATACATAATGATCAAGGGATCAATCAAAGAAGACATAACAAATGTAAATACTTATGCACCCAACATAGGACCACCTAAATGCATAAGGCAAATGCTAGCAAACATAAAAGGGGAAATCAACAGTAACACAATATAGTGGGGGACGTTAATACCCCAATTTCACCAATGCAGAAATCATCCAGACAGGAAATAAATAAGGAAACACAAGCTTTAAATAACACAACAGACCAGACAGACTTAATAGATATTTATAGGGACATTCCATTTGAAAGCAGCAGAATACACTCTCTTCTCAAGTGCACATGGAAAAA
Organism: Kogia breviceps; assembly: GCF_026419965.1. NCBI lineage: Eukaryota > Metazoa > Chordata > Mammalia > Artiodactyla > Physeteridae > Kogia > Kogia breviceps. The sequence continues at coordinate 37,678,760 of NC_081326.1, forward strand.
TCTGCAGGATACATCACATCTTGGGTCACAAATCAAGCCTTGGTAAACTTAAGAAAACTGAAATCACATCAAGCATCTTTTCCAACCACAACACTATGAGATTAGAAATAAATTACAGGGGAAAAAAACTGTAAAAAGCACATACACATGGAGGTTAAACAATACACTACTATAGCCAACAGATAACTGAAAAAAATTAGAGAAGAAATTTTAAAATACATAGAAACAAACAATTAAAACATGAAAACCCAAAACCTATGGGATGCAGCAAAAGCAGTTCTAAGAGAGAAGTTTATAGCAATTCAATCCCACCTCAAGAATCAAGAAAAATCTCAAATAAACAACCTAACCTTACACCTAAAGCAACTAGAGAAAGAAGAACAAACAAAACCCAAAGTTACGAGAAGGAAAGAAATCATAAAAATCAGAGCTCAATAAATAAAATAGAAATGAAGAAAATAGCAAAAATCAATGAAAAGAAAAGCTAATTCTTTGAGAAGGTAAACAAAATTGATAAATCTTTAGCCAGACTCGTCAAGAAAAAAAAGCAGAGTATTCAAATCAATAAAATTAGAAATGAAAAAGGAGAAATTACAACTGACACTGCAGAAATACAAAGGATCATAAGAGAGTACTACAAGCAACTACAGGCCAATAAAATGGAAAACCTGGAAAAAAATGGAAAAATTCATAGAAAGGTACAACTTTCCAAGACTTAACCAGGAAGAAATAGAAAATATAAAGAAACCAATCACAAGTAATGAAACTGAAACTTCAATTAAAAATCTTCCAACAAACAAAAGTCCAGGACCAGATGGCTTCACAGGTGAATTCTATCAAACACTGAGTGAAGAACTAACACCCATCCTTCTAAAACTCTTCCAAAAAATTGCAGAGGAAGGAACACTCCCAAGTTCATTCTACAAGGCCATCATCACCCTGATACCAACACCAGACAAAGATGTAACAAAAAAAGAAAATTACAGACCAATATCACTGACAAACATAGACACAAAAATACTCAACAAAATACTAGCAAACAGAATCCAACAACACATTAAAAGGATTATACAACATGATCAAGTGGGAGTTATCCCAGGGATGCAAGGATTTGTCAAAATATGCAAATCAACCAATGTGATACACCATATCAACAAATTGAAGAATAAAAACCATGTGATCATCTCAATAGATGCAGAAAAAGCTTTTGACAAAATTCAACACCCATTTATGATAAAAACTCTCCAGAAAGTGGGCACAGAGGGAACATACCTCAACATAATAAAGGCCATATACAACAAACCCACAGCTAACATCATTCTCAATGGTGAAAAATTGAAAGCATTTCCTCTAAGATCAGGAATAAGACAAGGATGTCCACTCTTGCCACTATTATTCAACATAGTTCGGAAGTCCTAGCCACGGCACTCTAAAAAAGAAAAAGAAATAAAAGGAATATAAATTGGAAAGGAAGAAGTAAAACTGTCACTGTTTGCAGATGCCATGATACTATACATAGAAAATCCTAAAGATGCCACCAGAAAACTACTAATCAATGAATTTGGTAAAGTTGCAGGATACATAATTAATGCACAGAACTATCTTGCATTCCTATACACTAACAACAAAAAATCAGAGTGAAAAATTAAGGAAACAATCCTATTTACCATTGCAACAAGAATAAAATACCTAGGAATAAACCTGAGGAGGTAAAAGACCTGTACTCAGAAAACTATAAGAGACTGATGAAAGAAATCAAAGACCTGTATGCAGAAAACTATAAGACACTGATGAAAGAAATTAAAGATGATACAAACAGATGGAGAGACATACCATGTTCCTGGATTGGAAGAATCAATATTGTGAAAATGACTATACTACCGAAAGCAACCTACAGATTCAATGCAATCCCTATCAAATTACCAATGGCATTTTTCACAGAATTAGGACAAAATACTTTACAATTTATATGGAAACACAAAAGACCCTGAGGAGCCAAAGCAATCTTGAGAAAGAAAAACGAAGCTGGAGGAATCAGCCTCTCTGACTTCAGAATACACTGCAAAGCTACAATAATCAAGACAGTATGGTACTGGCACAAAAAGAGAAATAAAGATCAATGGAACAGGATAGAAAGCCCAGAGATAAACCCATGCACCTATGGTCACCTAATCTATGAAAAAGGAGGCAAGAATATACAATGGAGAAAGGACTGTCTCTTCAATAAGTGGTGCTGGGGAAACTGGACATCTACATGTAAAAGAATGAAATTAGAACACTCCCTAACACCATACACAAAAATAAAGTAAAAAAGGGTTAAAGACTTAAATGTAAGGCCAGACACTACAAAACACTTAGAGGAAGACATAGGCAGAACACTCTACAACATAAATCACAGCAAGATCTTTTCTGACCCACCTCCTAGAGTAATGAAAATAAAAACAAATGGGACATAATGAAACTTAAAAGCTTTTGCACAACAAAGAAAATCATAAATGAGATGAAAAGACAACACTCAGAATGGGAGAAAATATTTGCAAACAAAGCAATGGACAAGGGATTAATCTCCAAAATATACAAACAGGTTGTGCAGCTCAATATCAAAAAAACAAACAACCCAATTAAAAAATGGGCAGAAGACCTAAATAGACATTTCTCCAAAGAAGACATACAGATGGCCAAGAGGCACATGAAAAAATGCTCAACATCACTAATTATTAGAGAAATGCAGATCAAAACTGCAATGAGGTATCACCTCACACTGGTCAGAATAGCCATCATCAAAAAATCTACAAACAATAAATGCTCAAGAGGGTGTGGAGAAAAGGGAACCGTCTTGCATTGCTGGTGGGAATGTAAACTTATACAGCCACTATGGAGAACAGTATGGACGTTCCTTAAAAAACTAAAAATAGAACTACCATATGACCCAGCAATCCCACTACTGGGCATATACCCAGAGAAAACCATAATTCAAAGAGACACATGCACTCCAATGTTCACTGCAGAACTATTTACAACAGCCAGGACATGGAAGCAACCTCAATGTCCATCAACAGATGAATGGATAAAGAAGGTATGGTACATATATAAAACGGAATATTAGCCATAAAAAGAATGAAATTGGGTCATTTGTAGAGACACGGATGGACCTAGAGTCTAGAGTCATACAGATTGAAGTAAGTCAGAAAGAAAAAAACAAATATCATATATTAACACATATATGTGGAATGTAGAAAAATGGTACAGATGAACCTATTTGCAGGGCAGGAATAGAGACATAGATGCAGAGAATGGACATATGGACATGGGGGGTAGGAGGATTGGGATGAATTGGGAGATTGGGATTGACATATATACACTACCATGTGTAAAACAGATAGCTAGTGGGAACCTGCTGTATAGCACAGAGAGCTCAGCTTGGTGGTCTGTGGTGACCTAGATGGGTGGGATGGTGGGTGGGGGGCAGAGGGAGGTACAAGAGGGAGGGGATATATGTACACAAATAGCTGATCCACTTCATTATAAAGCAGAAACTAACACAACATTGTAAAGCAACTATGCCTCTCCCTCCCCCACAAAAAAAATCATTATGTCCAGTCCTCTCACTCAAAGAGCTCCTGCTATTAGTTACATGGCTAGCTGGTAACTCTCACTACTCTGCCAACTTGCCTGGTGGCCAGGCAGTTGCTACAGTGAGTTCAGGCAGGTAAAAAAAAAAAAAAAAAAAAAAAAAAAAAAAAAAAAAAAAAAAAAAAAAAAACCTTCAAACTACTTACTTTGTACATAAAATGATGAATTGATTGATTAAATTTTTCCACCTTTTCAATTGCTCTTCTAGCACAGTGCAGATTCTGTCATAGGGAAATGTAATTTCCTTCCATGGACTGATCATATTAAAAACCACAGAAAAATGTATCCTTGATGATTTTTACTGAAACCTCTTTAAAGGCAAGGAATTTCAATGACATGCCATTGAGAATTTTTCAGATTTACAATTGTGAAATGATATCTATGTTGAAGGTGGGATAATTTCCAATTATTTTATATTCTTTATTAACTAGTCAAAGTTATATAACACAGATACTAGCATACAAGGCTCAGAAAGATTTTTTCTAAAGGGCAGATAGTAAATATTTTCTGCTTTTCAGTCCACATGGTCTCTGTAACAACAGAGACCTACTCATGGGAGATCTTCAAGATGGCAGAAGAGTAAGACGTGGAGATCACCTTCCTCCCCACAAATACATCAAAAACACATCTACATGTGGAACAACTCCTACAGAACACCTACTGAATGCTGGCAGAAGACCTCAGACTTCCCAAAAGGCAAGAAACTCCCCACGTACCTGGGTAGGGCAAAAGAAAATAGAAAAAGCAGAGACAAAAGAAAAGGGACAGGACCTGCACCTCTGGGAGAGAGCTATGAAGGAGGAAAAGTTTCCACACACTAGGAAGCCCCTTCACTGGTGGCGACAGGGGTGGGCAGGGGGGAAGCTTCAGAGCCACAGAGGAAAGTGCAGCAACAGGGGTGTGGAGGGCAAAGTAGAGAGATTCCCTCACAGAAGATGGGTGACAACCAGCACTCACCAGCCTGAGATCCTTGTCTGCTTACTCATAGGGCGGGTGGGGGCTTGGAGCTGAGGCTCTGGCTTCAGGGGTCAGATCCCAGGGAGAGGACTGGGACTGGCTGCATGAACACAGCCTGAAAGGGGCTAGTGAGCCACAGCTAGCCGGAAGGGAGTCCGGGAAAAAGTGTGGAACTGCCTAAGAGGCAAGAGACAATTGTTTTGGGGTGCACAAGGAGAGGGGATTCAGAGCACCCCCAAATGAGCTCCAGAGACAGGTGCGAGCCGCGGCTATAAGCACGGACACCAGACACGGGCTTGAGATGCTAAGGCTGCTGCTGCAGCCACCAAGAAGCCTGTGTGCAAGCACAGGTCACTATCAACACCTCCCCTCCCCGGAGCCTGTGCAGCCCGCCACTGCCAGGGTCCCATGATCCAGGGACAACTTCCCCAGGAGAACACACAGCACCTCAGGCTGTTGCAATGTCAGACTGGCCTCTGCCGCCGCAGGCTCGCCCTGAATTCCGAACCCTTCCCTCTACCCAGCATGAGTGAGCCAGAGCCCCCTAATCAGCTGCTACTTTAACCCTGTCCTGTCTGAGCAAAGAACAAATGCCCCCAGGCAACCTACATTCAGAGTCAGGGCCGAATCCAAAGCTGAACCCCAGGAGCTATGCAAACAATGAAGAGAAACGGAAATCTCTCCCAGCAGCATCGGGGGCAGCGGATTAAATCTCCACAATCAACTTGATGTACCCTGCATCTGTGGAATACTGAATAGACAATGAATCATCCAGAAATTGAGATGGTGGACTTAGGGAGCAACAATATATAATTTTTTCCTTTTCCTCTTTTTATGAGTGTGTATGTGTATGCCTCTCTGTGTGATTTTGTCTGTATAGCTTTGCTTTTACCATTTGTCCTAGGATTCCGTCTGTCCGTTTTTGTTGCTTTTTCTTTTTTTTTTTTGGTTTTTTTCTATTTTTCTTTAGTACAGTTTTTAGCTCTTGTTATCATTGGTGGATTTCTTTTTTGGTTTGGTTGCTCTCCTCTCTTTCTTTTTTTTTATTTTTTTATTTCAATAATTATTTTTTATTTTAAAAACTTTATATTATTTTATTCTATCTATTTTTTTCTTTCTTTCTTTCATTTTTTTCTCCCTTTTTTTCTGAGCTATGTGGCTGACAGAGTCTTGGTACTCTGGACAGATGGGAGGCCTGTGCCTCAGAAGCAGGGGAGCCAAGTTCAGGACATTGGTCCACCAGAGACCTCCCGGCTCCACATAATTCAAACAATGCAAGCTATCCCAAAGATCTCCATCTCAATGATAAGACCTGGCTCCATCTAATTCAAAAGATAAAAGCTCTCACATGTCCATCTCAATTCTAAGACACAGCTCCACTCAACGACCAGCAAGCTACACTGCTGGACTCCCTATGCAAAACAACTAGCAACACAGGAACACAACCTTACCCATTGGCAGAGACGCCACCTAAAATCATAATAAGATCACAGGAGCCGCAAAACACACCACCAGACGTGGACCAGCCCACCAGAAAGACAAGATCCAGCCTCATCCACCAGAACACAGGCACCAGTCTCCTCCACCAGGAAGCCTACACAACCCACTGAATCAACATTAGCCACTGGGGGCAGACACCAAACACAACAGGAAGTACGAACCTGCACTCTGCAAAAAGGAGACCCCAAACATAGTAAGTTATGCAAAATGAGAAGACAGAGAAACACACAGCAGATGAAAGAGGAAGGGAAAAACTCACCAGACCAAACAAATGAAGAGGAAATAGGCAGTCTCCTGAAAAAGAATTCAGAGTAATGATAGTAAACATGATCCAAAATCTTGGAAATAGAATGGAGAAAATACAAGAAAAGTTTAACAAGGACCTAGAAGAACTAAAGAGCAAACAAACAATGATGAAAAACACAAAAAATGAAATTTAAAATTATCTAGAAAGAATCAATAGCAGAATAACTGAGGCAGAAGAATGGATAAGTGACCGGGAAGCTAAAATAGTGGAAATAACTACTGCAGAGGAGAATAAAGAAAAAACAATGAAAAGAATGAACGACAGTCTCAGAGACCGGTAGGACAACATTAAACGCACCAATATTCTAATTATAGGAGTCCCAGAAGAAGAAGAGCAAAAGAAACGGATCTGAGAAAATATTTGAAGAGATTATAGTTGAAAACTTCCCCAATATGGGAAAGCAAACAGTCAATCAAGTGCAGGAAGTGCAGAGAGTCCATCCAAGCAGAAACACGTGCCAAGACACATATTAATCAAACTATCAAAAATTAAATACAAAGAAAAAATATTAAAAGCAGCAAGGGAAAAGCAACAAATAACATATAAGGGAACCTCCATAAAGTTAACAGCTGATCTTTCAGCAGAAACTCTGCAAGCCAGAAGGGAGTGGCAGGACATATTTAAAGTGATGAAAGGGAAAAAACTACAACCAAGATTACTCTACCAGGCAAAAATCTCACTCATATTTGACAGAGAAATTAAAACATTTACAGACAAGCAAAAGCTAAGAGAATTCCACATCACCAAACCAGCTTTACAACAAATGCTAAAGGAACTTCTCTAGGCAGGAAACACAAGAAAAGGAAAAGACCTACAATAACAAACCCAAAACAATTAAGAAAATGGTAATAGGAACATATATACTGATAACTACCTTAAATGTAAATGGATTAAATTATCTAACCAAAAGAAACAGACTGGCTGAATGGACACAAAAACAAGTCTGGTAGATATGCTGTCTACAAGAGACCCACTTCAGGCCTAGGGACACATACAGATAGAAAGTGAGTGGATGGAACAACATATTCCATGCAAATGGAAATCAAAAGAAAGCTGGAGTAGCAATTCTCATATCAGAAAAAATAGACTTTAAAATAAAGAATATTACAGGAGACAAAGAAGGACACTGCATAATGATCAAGGGATCAATCCAAGAAGAAGATATAACAATTGTAAATACTTATGCACCCAACATAGGAGCACCTCAATATATAAGGCAAATGCTCACAGCCATAAAAGGGGAAATCAACAGTAACACAATCATAGTAGGGGACTTTAACACCCCACTTTCACCAATGGACAGATCATCCAAAATAAAAATAAATAAGGAAAAACAAGCTTTAAATGATACATTAAACAAGATGGACTTAGTTGGTATTTATAGGACATTCCATCCAAAAATAACACAATACACTTTCTTCCCAAATACTCATGGAACATTCTCAAGGAGAGATCATATCTTGGATCACAAATCAAGCCTTGGTAAACTTAAGAAAATTGAAATCATATCAAGTATCTTTTCCGACCACAACACTATGAGACTACAGAAAAAAATCTTTAAAATATACAAACACATGGAGGCTAAACAATACACTACTAAATAACCAAGAGACTACCAAAGAAATAAAGAGGAAATTAAAAAAATACCTAGAAACAAATGACAATGAAAACATGACAACGCAAAACCTATGGGATGCAGCAAAAGCAGTTCTAAGAGGGAAGTGTAAGCAATACAATCCTACCTCAAGAAACAACACACATCTAAAATAAACAATCTAACCTTACACCTAAAGCAATTAGAGAAAGAAGAACAAAAAACCAACAAAATTAGGACAAGGAAAGAAATCATAAAGATCATATCAGAAATAAATGAAAAAGAAATGAAGGAAAGAATAGCAAAGACAATAAAACTAAAAGCTGGTTCTTTGAGAAGATAAACAAAATTGATAAACCATTAGCCAGACTCATCAAAAACAAAAAAGGAAGAAGACTCAAACCATAGAATTAGAAATGAAACAGGAGAAGTAACAACTGACACTGCAGAAATACAAAAGATCATGAGAGATTACTACAGCAACTATATGCCAATAAAATGGACAACCTGGAAGAAATGGACAAATTCTTAGAAAAGCACAACTGAGACTGAACCAGGATAAAACAGAAAAGATAAACAGACCAATCACAAGCACTGAAATTGAGAATGATTAAAAATCTTCCAACAAACAAAAGCCCAGGACCACGTGGCTTCACAGGCAAATTCTATCAAACATTTAGAGAAGAGCTAACACCTATCTTTCTCAAACTCTTCCAAAATATAGCAGAGGGAGGAACACTCCTAAACTCATTCTATGAGGCCACAATTACCCTGACACCAAAATCAGCCAAAGATGCCACAAAGAAAGAAAACTACAGGACAATATCACTGATGAACATAGATGCAAAAATCCTCAGCAAAATACTAGCAAACAGAATCCAACAGCACATTAAAAGGATCATACACCAGGATCAAGTGGGGTTTATCCCAGGAATGCAAGGATTCTTCAATATATGCAAATCAATCAATGTGATATGCCATATTAACCAACTCAGGGAGAAAAACCATATGATCATCTCAGTAGATGTATAAAAAGCTTCAGACAAATATCCATACCCAATTATGACAAAAAAACCTCTCCAAAAAGTAGGTATAGAGGGAACTTACCTCAACATAATAAAGGCCATATATGACAAATCCACAGCCAACATCATTCTCAATGGTGAAAAACTGAAACCATATCCTCTAAGATCAGGAACAAGACAAGGTTGTCCACTCTCACCACTATTAACATAGTTTTGGAAGTTTTAGCCACAGCAATCAGTGAAGAAAAAGAAATAAAAGGAAGGAATCCAAATTGGAAAAGAAGTAAAGCTGTCACGTTTGCAGATGACATGGTACTATACATACAGAACCTTAAAGATGCTGCCAGAAAACTATTAGAGCTAATCAATGATTTAGGTAAAGTTGCAGGTTACAAAATGAATGCACAGAAATCACTTGCATTCCTATATAATAATGATGAAAAATCTGAAAGAGAAATTAAGGAAACACCCCCATTTACCATTGCAACAAAAACAATAAAATACCTAGGAATAAACCTACCTAAGGAAACAAAAGATCTGTACGCAGAAAACTATAAGACACTGATGAAAGAAATTAAAGATGATACAAACAGATGGAGAGATATACCATGATCTTGGACTGGAAGAATCAACATTGTGAAAATGCCTATAGTATGCAAAGCAATCTACAGATTCAGTGCAATCCCTATCAAACTACCAGTGGCATTTTTCACAGAACTAGAACAAAAAATTGCACAATTTGTATGGAAACACAAAAGACCCCAAATAGCCAAAGCAATCTTGAGAAAGAAAAACGGAGCTGGACGAATTAGGCTCCCAGACTTCAGACTATACTATAAACCTACAGTAATCAAGACAGCATGGCACTGGCACAAATATAGATCAGTGGAACAGAATAGAAAGCCCAGAGATAAACCCACACACATATGGTCACCTTATCTTTGATAAAAACAGTCATGAATATAAAATGGAGAAAAGACAGCCTCTTCAATAAGTGGTGCTGGGAAAACTGGACAGCTACATGTAGAAGAATGAAATTAGATCACTCCCTAACACCATACACAAAAATAAACTCAAAATGGGTTAAAGACTTAAATGTAAGGCCAGATACTATAAAACTCTTAGAAGAAAACATAGGCAGAACACTCCATGACATAAATCACAGGAAGGTCCTTTTTGCCCCACCCCTAGAGAAATGGAAATAAAAACAAAATAAACAAATGGGACCTAATGAACTTAAAACCTTTTGCACAGCAAAGAAAAACATAAACAAGACGAAAAGACAACCCTCAGAATCGGAGAAAATATTTTGAAATGAAGCAACTGACAAAGGATTAATATCAAAAATTTACAAGCAGCTCATGCAGCTCAGTATCAAAAAAAGAAACAACCCAATCCAAAAATGGGCAGAAGACCTAAACAGACATTTCTCCAAAGAAGATATACAGATTGCCAACAGACACATGAAAGGATGCTCAACATCACTAATCATTAGAGAAATGCAAATCAAAACTACAATGAGATGTCACCTCACACTGGTCAGAATGGCCATCATCAAAAAATCTACAGGGCTTCCCTGGTGGCGCAGTGGTTGAGAGTCCGCCTGCCGATGCAGGGGATACGGGTTCGTGCCCCGGTCCGGGAGGATCCCACATGCCGCGGAGCGGCTGGGCCCGTGAGCCATGGCCGCTGAGCCTGCGCATCCGGAGCCTGTGCCCCGCAACGGGAGAGGCCACAACAGTGAGAGGCCCGCATACCACAAAAAAAAAAAAAAAAAAAAAAAAAAAAAAAAAAAAATCTACAAACAATAAATGCTGGAGAGCATGTGGAGCAAAGAGGACCCTCTTGCACTCTTGGTGGGAATGTAAACTGATACAGCCACTATGGAGAACAGTATGGAGGTCCATAAAGTACTAAAAATATAGCTACCATATGACCCAGCAATCCCACTACTGAGCATATACCCTGAGAGAACCATAATTCAAAAAGAGTCATGTACCACAATGTTCATTGCAGCTCTATTTACAATAGCCAGGACATGGAAGCAACCTAAGTGTCCATCAACAGATGAATGGATAAAGAAGAGGTCACACATATATACAATGGAATATTACTCAGCCATAAAAAGAAATGAAATTGAGTCATGTGCAGTGAGGTGGATGGACCTAGAGTTTGTCATACAGGGTGAAGTAAGTCAGAAAGAGAACAACAAATACCATATGGTAACACATATATACAGAATCTTAAAAATAAACGTTATGAAGAACCTAGGGGCAGGACAGGAATAAGGACACAGACGTAGAGAATGGACTTGAGGACGAGGGGGAAGGGTAAGCTGGGACGAAGTGAGAGAGTGGCATAGATATATATACACTACCAAATGTAAAATAGATAGCTAGTGGGAAGCAGCCGCATAGCACAGAGAGATCAGCTCGGTGCTTTGCAGCACCTAGAGCGGTTGTCTAGGGAGGGTGGGAGGGAGATGCAAGAGGGAGGAGATATGGGGATATATGTATATGTATAGCTGATTAACTTTGTTATTAAGCAGAAACTAACACACCTTTGTAAAGCAATTATACTCCAATAAAAATGTAAAAAAAAAAAAGTACTCATATTGTGGCACAAAAGCAGCCATGGACAAAATATAAACAAATGGGAGAATCTATGTTCCAATAAAACTTTATTTACAAAAACAGGCAGTAAGTTGGATTGTTTGCTGTCTCCGATCTATATACAATTCTGTATCTTGTTTTCTGTATATGTCTTAGAGTGAATTTTATATCAGAATACTAGTGAGATCTCGTTTTTAAAGAAGTATATGGAAGCAACCTAAGTGTCCATCATCAGATGAATGGATAAAGAAGATGTGGCACATATATACAATGGAATATTACTCAGCCATAAAAGGAAACGAAATTATTTATAGTGAGGTGGATGGACCTAGAGTCTGTCATACAGAGTGAAGTAAGTCAGAAAGAGAAAAACAAATACCATATGCTATTACATATATATGGGAGCTAAGGAAAAAAAAAAGTCATGAAGAACCTAGGGGTAAGACGGGAATGGAGACGCAGACCTACCAGAGAATGGACTTGAGGATATGGGGAAGGGGAAGGGTAGGCTGTGACAAAGTAAGAGAGTGGCATGGACATCTATACACTACCAAACGTAGGGTGGATAGCTAGTGGGAAGCAGCCGCATAGCACAGGGAGATCAGCTAGGTGCTTTGTGACCAACTAAAGGGGTGGGATAGGAAGGGTGGGATAGGGAGGGTGGGAGGGAGGGAGACGCAAGAGGGAAAAGATATGGGAACATGTGTATATGTATAACTGATTCACTTTGTTATAAAGCAGAACCTAACACACCATTGTAAAGTAATTATACTCCAATAAAGATGTTAAAAAAAAAAGAAGTATATGAAAAGCTACTGTACGGATGTATCAAAATTTATTTAGCCAATCCTACACTGATACACATTTTGGTTGTTTTCTAATTTTTTATTATAAATAATTAATAAAGTAAATTACATTTTACATACTTCTTTTTGCACATGTATGAATATATATTTTGGATATGTTCCTAGAGGTAGAAACATACAATTTAAATTGACATTGCCAAATTGCCCTCCAATTTTCCACTCTACCAACAATACATGAAACAAAATGTTTCATACGGCATTATATTGATATAGAAGTCAAGTTCGGATCCAGCTTTATTATTTTACAGTTCTACAGAGGTATGCCCATTTCTCCCAAGATCGTGTAGTAAGTCCATTATCTTTACCTACTAATTTGAAATGTTATCTTTTACAAAGGTTTCAGTCTTTAATAATAGCGAAGAAAAGTTCACTATTAACATATAAAATAAAGAATTTTAAATCTGAATGTCAAATTTTCATCAAAGCTATCTTGTCTTCCTCCCCTCAAATCTAGGAGTAAGCAATTTTATCTTGATGCTATGACGTATCAATCTATAAAACGAACATGGAGATCAGTTTAGATGAACACATTATCCATGGTCTAATTCTGAAAACATCACAACTAGCTGTTGATACCATAAGCATGAGAAGCAAGCGGTTGTATGTGTGTATGTTTTTATTAAAGTACTACTATATTTTCTCATTCCTTTCTAAAATTCCACAATTCTATGAAAGAACAATACAAAGATCTGTACTCACAACCCTGAGACTATGTCACAGTCAGGTCTGGTGGGAGAAGAGACCTTTCATTGGGACATCTGTCCTTTGGCAGCTGGCATTGAACAATGCAAAGCATAAGGGTAGATTACCAAAGGTCATGCTAGATCTGCACTGTCCAACACACACTCCATATTGTTAGTATTGGACTATACGGTAACCACTAGCTACACGTGACTATAGAGCACGTGAAATGTAGATAGTCCAAATTAAGATTGGGCTGCAAAATACACACCGCATTTCTAAGAAATTATGAAAAAAGAATGTAAAATATCTCAATAATTTTAATATTGTTTACATACTAAAATGCTAAAACTGAATATATTCATTAAATAAAATATATTATGAAAATTAACTTTATTCTTTCTTTTTATTTTTTTAATGTAGCCACCGCAAGATTTATAATTACAAACATGGCTCATTTTATATTTTTATTAGACAGTAGTATTAGTTCACAACAATAGAACTTGTAACTTTAGGATATGACTTGAAGGATTAGCTATCACCCTTGGAGACCACAAATAGAAACTGCAATCATAGGGATTCCTAAAAGTTCAGTGCGAATAGTAGATAACACAATACACTAGGAAGAAGGAACATTATTCATTCTGCAAATATGAATTTAGCACCAATTATTGCCAGGAACATGCCTGGCATTTGATCAGGACTATAGACTCCTTGATAACTGTATAACTTTGACCTTGTCAAAGCATTAAACTTCTGAGTACCATGGATTCACATGTAAAATTGGCCTTGCCTGAAGAGAAGAGATTGGAATGAATGCACTCTTGAAATCCTTTTCTACATCAAGATCTATGATTCTGTACATATTTCAATTTTGTAATCAAGGTCTCTAACTGGATATAAAACTGTATTAGAAAAGCTTACATCATAAATTTATAAACCACATTTTTGCACATAATTTACTATGAACATTTTCTCTCAGCATGTAACTATATTTCTTTAGTGTGTAAAACATTCAATTCTATAATCAATAGTGAGCTAAAAAGAGAGATAAAATCATATTTTGTACATATTCTGATGGTTTTATTTTGAGGTACATAGATTTTTTTTCATTCATTTATTTAACACATTTAATGAGTATAAGGCCAGATGCTATAAAGGAAACAAACATTCATAATGATAGTCACAGTTCTCAAGTAACTTATCTCTTTAAAGCTTCCCCGACTTCCCTGGCCAGAGTTACTCCTAAAGGTAGAATTAGTTACTCCATTGTTCATGCCTCTATTACAACATTCAACATACTTTTTCTGTTTATATTTCTGCTTTCTCCCTAGACCATAATCTCCTTGGCAAAGGGATTATTTTATTCATCTTTGAGCCCAGTACTTAACATAAAAGGGTTGCCTGTTGAACAACTGACATGTGACTATTACCATAATCAATAAGGAAGAGATGGACAACCTGTGCTCCATATGTGACACCCTGAGAACACACCATCAACTATGCAGTATTTTTGCCAGGAATGCATAACCCCAGTCTGTTATTAGGAAACATCTGACAAGCACAAAATGATAAACGTTCTACTAAGAAAGTGGGGCACAGAGGATTACATTCTTACAAAATATTAATGTCATAAAAGACAAAGAAAGGGGGCTTCCCCGGTGGCGCAGTGGTTGAGAGTCCGCCTGCCAATGCAGGGCACACGGGTTCGTGCCCTGGTCCGGGAAGATCCCACATGCAGCGGAGCGGCTAGGCCCATGAGCCATGGCCACTGAACCTGCACATCCGGAGCCCATGCTCCGCAACGGGAGAGGCCACAACAGTGAGACGCTCGCGTACCGCAAAAAAAAAAAAAAAAAAAAGACAAAGACAAAGAAAGGTTATAGAAATGTTCTATATTAAAGAAAGCTAAAGAAACATGACAATTAAATGTGATATCTTATCCTAGACTGGACCTTTTACTGTAGTGGAAAAACTGCTATCAGGGATATTATTAGGTCAATGGACAAAACTGGAATATGAATGATAGACTAAGGTATTGTATCAATATTAACTTATGAATTTGATAACTTCATTATGGTTATGTAAAAAAGTATTCCTATTTTTAGGAAATATACATGAAGATACTTTAAAGGATTATAATATATGTAACCTTCAAATAGGTCAGCAAAAATTCTGCATGCATACACACACACACACACACACATGCAAACATATGCAGAGAGAGCAAATGATAAAGCAAATGGGGTCAAATGTTAGCAATAGATGAACCTGGGTAAATAGTGTGTGTATATGTTCCTTGTACTGTTTTTATATTTGCAGTTTTGAAATTGTTTCCAAATGAAATGTTTTTAAAAGGACAAATATATATATACATATATGTGTGTGTGTGTATATATAGATATATATATATGATGCTTAACTTCACTGCTATTCACAGAAATGCAAATTAAAACAAGGAGAAAGCATTATTCACTATTGGCAAAATTTTAAAGAATAGATAATATTCAGTAAAGACAGGGTGTAGAGAAAGTAATACTTTTCTCACACACTGTTGAAAAGAACAGAAATTTATAAGTCTTTTTAGAGGATAATTTGGCACGTAAATCTTTTAGCCCAGAAATTTAAACTTTAAACCATTAACCTTTTAAACCCAAAAGTTCAACTTCTAGGAATTTTTCTTAAAGATTGCACACACCTTGTACACATTGATAAGGTATAAAGTGATGACTTCAGTATTGTTTGTAATAGCAAAAAATGTCAGATAACCTAAATATCCAACAATAGGTTAATAGTTAATGCATAATGAAACATTCATACCATGGAGTACTACATAGCCACTAAATAGAATGATATAGATGTATATTCTGTTATAGACAAATTTCCAAGTACATTATCAATATATTTTAAACAATTTACAAAATAGCTTACATAGTATTTACAATTCCATAAAAACTTAACTGGTGTCATTGTATGTTTTATATTAATAGAAATAAATAAATAAATAAATATATATATATATATATATATATATATATATATATATATATATATATATATACATTTCTCTTTTATTGGCTGGAGTTTTATATAAAATAGTTACCACGCCATATATATATGTATATGTACCATCTAAAACTCTAGTCAGTAGAAAAGAAATATTTACCAAAAGAGAGAGATCAAGCTGGCAGAGTAGGAGGATGCTGGGCTCACCTTCCCTCATGAATACATCAAAACTACAATGACATATAGAATGACTCTTGCTGAAATTGACCTGGGGACTAGCAGAACAGCTCTTCTACAACTAAGGTTATAAAGAAAGACCCACACAGAGTCTGGTAGGAAGTGAGGAGAAGCGGTTTGGTCGGCACCTGCACCCCTAGTGGGGGAAACAGAGAGGAGAGGACATTACAAGCTCGGAATCCTCCCTGGGGAGTAAGGGGTCTGAGCTACATATTACATTTGCCAGCCCTGGGGTGTGACACCATGAAGATGAAGCACCTTAGCTGGTCTAAAAACTACTGGGGCTTATCAGAGGGCTGTAAGAAACTGAGACTCCACTCTTAAAGAGCATGCACAGAGCCTGGCTTACTCCCAGTCATAGTGCTGAGGCAGCACTCCCCAGCATGCTAGGGGTGCCCCAGAGCACTCCTCCAGCCCACACTGGGCTCCTCCTCCAGCCCCTCTTGCTCCAACACTGCTCCCCACTAAGAGGGAGTCTGCCATTGCCAACAAGAGTGCACAAACTTGGAGGGAATGGAGCCAGCTTGGACTCTGGCCCTGCCTCTGACCAGCATAGAGGCAGCCATTGCCAGCACATGCCTTCTGATTGCATGCAACTGGAAGGGAATGAGGCTAACTCCAGAGCAGAGACCACCATCGTCATAGCATGCATCCCTGTGTACACTTGGGACAGCATAAGGCTAGCTCAGTAGTGTGACACCAACCCCTCCAGCCCAAACACAGGCTCTAACCAAGGCACTTACCCCAGAGGAAAAATGAAACTAACACAGAAGTACAGCCCCAAGCCTCAGGCTCAGGCCACATCCCAAACCAAGGCAAAGACTACCATCACACCTGGGAGAAACCTAGCTTCCTCAAAGCTCCTGCTCCAGCCCCATGGGCCCTGCCCTAGCCCCTGATAGGGCAGTAACAGCCACTGATCATGGAAAAACCCCAACTTGCACCTGACTCTTGCTCTAGCCACTCCACCTCCAGACCTACCCACCACCAAAGTGGTGGGTGCCAGCACACCCTGGGGAAGACATGATCCCTGCCTACTTCAGACCCAGTTCTCTGACCAAAGCCACTGGGCACACACAGACTGCATAGGGATGTTCCCACACAAGGACACACCTTCAAAACCAAGTAAGCTAACTGAGTCACCTAACTTCATAGAGACAAAGTTGAACAAAATGAAAAGACAGAGGAATATGTTTAAAATGAAAGAAAAAGAAAAACCTGAACAAAAATCCTGATGAAACAGAAATAAATAATTTATGAAAAAAAAAAGGAGCTCAAAGCAATAATAAGCTGAACTGGGGAAAAGAATATATGAGCACAGTGAGAATTTTAACGAAAAACTAGAAAATATTTTTTAAAAAAAGAATCAGTCAGAACCGAAGAATACAATAACTGAAATGAAAAACACAATAGAGGGAATTAACAGCATATTAGGTGATAGAGAAGAACACATAAACAATCTGAAAGATCAAACAATGGAAATCATCCAATCACAGCAGCAAAAAGAAAAACACATTTTAAAAAATGAGAATAGTTTAAGGGACCTCTGAGAAAACATCAAGCATACTAACATTTGCATTATAGGAGGCCCAGAAGAAGAAGAGAGAGAAAAGGGTAAAAAGGTATTTGCTGAAATTATGACTGAAAACTTCCCAAACCTGCAGAAGGAAACAGATATCCAGGTCCATGAAGCACAGAGCGTCCCAAACAAGATGAACAAAAAGAGAAGCACACCAAGACATAACATAATTAAAATGGCAAAAGTTAAAGATAAAAAAGAATTCTAAAGACAGGAAGAGAAAAATGAGTTAAATACAAGGGAACCCCATAAGGCTATCAGCTGATTTTTCAGCAGAACCTTTGCAGGCCAGTAGGGAATGGCAAGATATATTTAAAGTGCTGAAAGGACAAAACCTACAACCTAGGATACTCTACCCAGCAAGGTTATCATTCAGAATTGAAGAGGAGATAAAGAACTTCTCAGAGAAGGAAAAACTAAAAGAGTTCATCAATAATAAACCAGTCTGGGCTTCCCTGGTGGCGCAGTGGTTGAGAATCCACCTGCCGATGCAGGAGACACGGGTTCGTGCCCTGGTCCAGGAAGATCCCACTTGCCGCGGAGCAACTAAGCCCGTGAGCCATGGCCGCCAGGCCTGCGCGTCCGGAGCCTGTGCTCCGCAACGGGAGAGGCCACAACAGTGAGAGGCCCGCATACCACAAAAAATAATAATAATAATAATAATAATAATAATAAACCAGTCTTACAAGAAGTGTTAAAGGGTCTTCTTACTAAGTGGAAAGAAAAGGCTACAACAAGAAATAAGAAATTGGGCTTCCCTGGTGGCACAGTGATTGAGAATCCGCCTGCCGATGCAGGGGACACGGGTTCGTGCCCCGGTCCGGGAAGATCCCACATTCCGCAGAGCGGCTGGGCCCGTGAGCCATGGCCACTGAGCCTGCGCGTCCGGAGCCTCTGCTCCGCAACGGGAGAGGCCACAACAGTGAGAGGCCCGCATACCACAAAAAAAAAAAAAAAAAAAAAAAAAAAAAAAAAGAAATAAGAAATTATAGGAGACGGCTTAAAGATGGCGGAAGAGTAAGACGCGGAGATCTCCTTCCTCCTCACAGAGACATCAGAAATACATCTACACGTGGAGCTTCTCCTGTAGAGCACCCACCGAACGCTGGCAGAGGACCTCGGACCTCCAAAAAGGCAAGAAACTCCCCACATATCTGGGTAGGGCAAAAGAATAAAGAATAAACAGGGACAAAAGAATAGGGACGGGACCTACGCCAGTGGGAGGGAGCCGAGAAGGAGGAAAGACTCCCACACACTAGAGGCCCCTTCGCGGGCGGAGACTGCGGGCGCCGGAGGGGAAAGCTCCGGAGCCGCGGAGGACAGCTCAGCCACAGGGGTGCGGAGGGCAAAGCGGAGAGATTCCCGCAGAGGATCGGTGCCGACCGGCGCTCACCAGCCCGAGAGGCTTGTCTGCTCGCCCGCCGGGGCGGGCGGGGCCGGGAGCTGAGGCTCGGGCTTCAGTCGGATCCCGGGGAAAGGGCTGGAGTTGGCAGAGTGAAGACAGCTTGAAGGGGGCTAGTGCGCCACAGCTGGCCGGGAGGGAGTTTGGGAGAAGTCTGGAGCTGCCGAAGAGGCAAGAGACCTTTTCCTCCCTCTTTGCTGCCTGGGCGCGAGGAGAGGGGATTAAGTGCGCCGCTTAAAGGAGCCCTAGAACCGGGCGCGGAGCTGCCGAAGAGACAAGAGACTTTTTCTTGCCTCTTTGCTTCCTCGGGTGTGAGGTGAGGGGATTAAGAGCACCGCGTAGAGGAGCTCCAGAAACGGGTGCGAGCCGCGGCTGTCGGCACGGACAGTAGAGACGGGTGTCGGATGCTAAGGTTGCTGCTGCCACCACCAAGAGGCCTGTGTGTGAGCACAGGTCACTCTCCACACCGGCCCTCCCGGGAGCCCGTGCAGTTCGCCACTGCCGGGGTCCCGGGATCCAGGGACAGCTTCCCCGGGAGAACGCACGGCGCGCCTTGGGCCTGTGCAGCGTCACGTCGGCCTCTGACGTCGCGGACTCGCCCCGCCCCCGTGCCACTCCCTCCCCCCAGCCTGAGTGAGCTGGAGCCCCCGAATCAACTGCTCCTTTAACATCGTCCTGTCTGAGCGAAGGGCAGTCGCCCTCGGACAACCTACACGCAGAGGCGGGACCAAGTCCAAAGCTGAACCCCAGGAGCTGTGCGAACAGAGAGGAGAGGGGGAGATCTCTCCCAACAGCCTCAGAAGCGGCGGATTAAAGCTCCACAATCAACTTGAAGTGCCCTGCATCTGTTGAAAACCTGAATAGACAACGAATCATCCCAAGTTGAGGAGGTGGACTTTGGGAGCAAGATATACTATTATTTTCCCCTTTTTTTTCTTTTTGTGGGTGTGTATGTGTGTGCTGCTGTGTGAGATTTTGTCTGTATAGCTTTGCTTGCATCATTTGTCCTAGGGTTAGACCGACCCATTTTTCTGTTTTTTGTTTGTTTGTTTGTTTTCTCTTGTTTGTTTGGGGTTTTTTTTGTTTTTTAAAAGGAAATTTTTCTTCTTAATAATTATTTTTTATTTTAATAACTATACTTTATACTACTCTGTCTTCTCCCTTTCTTTCTTCCTTTCTTCCCTCCTTCCCTCCTTTCTTCCTTCCTTCCCCCTTCTTTCCTCCCTTCCTCTCTTCCTTCCTCCCTTTCTTCCTCTGCACCTTCCGTCCTTGCTTTCTTGCTTCCTTCCTTCATTTCTTCCTTCCTTTCTTCCTTCCTTCCCTCCCTCCCTCCTTCCTTCCTTTTCTTTCCTCTCTATTTATTCTACCTTTTATTTTGAGCCGTGTGGATTAAAGGTTCTTGGCGCCCCAGCCAGGCACCAGGGCGGTGTCCCTGAGGTGGGAGAACCAACCTCAAGACACTAGTCCAAAAGAGACCTCCGAGCTCCACGTAATATCAGACGGCGAAAATCTCCCAGAGACCTCCATCTTAACACCAAGACCCAGCTTCACTCAAGGACCAGCAAAGAACAGTGCTGGACACCCTATCCCCAACAAAGAGCAAGACAGGTCTACAGTCCCATCCATTAGCAGAGAGACTGCCTAAAATCATAATAAGGTTACCAACATCCCCAAACACACCACCAGACGAGGACCTGCCCACCAGAAGGACAAGATCCAGCCTCATCCACCAGAACAGAGGCACTAGTCCCCCCAACCAGGGAATCTACTCAACCCACTGAACCAACCTTAGCCACTGGGGACAGCCACCAAAAACAACAGGAACTACGAACCTGCAGTGTGCAAAAAGGAGACCTCAAACACAGTAAGATAAGCGAAATGAGAAGACAGAAAAACACACAACAGATGAAGGAGCAAGATAAAAACACACCAGACCTAACAGATGAAGAGGTAATAGCCAATCTACCTGAAAGAGAATTTAGAATAATGATGGTGAAGATGATGCAAAATCTTGGAAATAGAATAGACAATTTGCAAGAAACAGTTAACAGGGACCTAGAAGAAATAAAGAGGAAGCAAGCAACAATGAGCAACACAATAAATGAAATTAAAAATACTCTAGATGGGATCAATAACAGAATAACTGAGGCAGAAGAACGGATAAGTGACCTGGAAGATAAAATAGTGGAAATAACTACTGCAGAGCAGAAGAAAGAAAAAAGAATGAAAAGAACTGAGGACAGTCTCAGAGACCTCTGGGACAACATTAAACGCACCAACATTCGAATTATAGGGGTCCCAGAAGAAGAAGAGAAAAAGAAAGGGACTGAGAAAATATTTGAAGAGATTATAGTTGAAAACTTCCCTAATATAGGAAAGGAAATAGTCAATCAAGTCCAGGAAGCACAGAGAGTTCCATACAGGATAAACCCAAAGAGAAACATGCCACGACACATAATAATCAAACTGTCAAAAATTAAATACAAAGAAAACATATTAAAAGCAGCAAGGGAAAAACAACAAATAACACACAAGGGAATCCCCATAAGATTAACATCTGATCTTTCAGCAGAAACTCTACAAGCCAGAAGGGAGTGGCAGGACATATTTAAAGTGATGAAGGAAAAAAACCTACAACCAAGATTACTCTACCCAGCAAGGATCTCATTCAGATTTGAGGGAGAAATTAAAACCTTTACAGACAAGCAAAAGCTGAGAGAGTTCAGCACCACCAAACCAGCTCTACAACAAATCCTAAAGGAACTTTTCTAGGCAAGAAACACAAGAGAAGGAAAAGACCTACAAGAACAACCCGAAACAAGTAAATGGTAATAGGAACATACATATCGATAATTACCTTAAATGTAAATGGATTAAATGCTCCCACCAAAAGACACAGACTGGCTGAATGGATACAAAAACAAGACCCATATATATGCTGTCTACAAGAGACCCACTTCAGACCTAGGGACACATACAGACTGAAAGTAAGGGGATGGAAAAAGATATTCCATGCAAATGGAAATCAGAAGAAAGCTGGAGTAGCAATTCTCATATCAGACAAAATAGACTTTAAAATAAAGACTATTACAAGAGACAAAGAAGGACACTACATAATGATCAAGGGATCGATCCATGAAGAAGATATAACAATTGTAAATATTTATGCACCCAACATAGGAGCACCTCAATACATAAGGCAAATACTAACAGCCTTAAAAGGGGAAATCGACAGCAACACAATTATAATGGGGGACTTTAACACCCCACTTTCACCAATGGACAGATCATCCAAAATGAAAATAAATAAGGAAACACAAGCTTTAAATGATACATTACACAAGATGGACTTAATTGATATTTATAGGACATTCCATCCAAAAACAACAGAATACACATTTTTCTCAAGTGCTCATGGAACATTCTCCAGGATTGATCATATATTGGGTCACAAATCTAGCCTTGGCAAATTTAAGAAAATTGAAATCGTATCAAGTATCTTTTCCGACCACAACGCTATGAGACTAAATATCAATTATAGGAAAAGATCTGTAAAAAATACAAACACATGGAGGCTAAACAATACACTACTTAATAACGAAGTGATCACTGAAGAAATCAAAGAGGAAATCAAAAAATACTTAGAAACAAATGACAATGGAGACACAACGACCCAAAACCTATGGGATACAGCAAAAGCAGTTCTAAGAGGCAAGTTTATAGCAATACAATCATACCTTAAGAAACAGGAAACATCTCGAATAAACAACCTAACTTTGCACTTAAAGCAATTAGAGAAAGAAGAACAAAAAACCCCCAAATTTAGCAGAAGGAAAGAAATCATAAAGATCAGATCAGAAATAAATGAAAAAGAAGTGAAGGAAACAATAGCAAAGATCAATAAAACTAAAAGCTGGTTCTTTGAGAAGATAAATAAAATTGATAAACCATTAGCCAGACTCATCAAGAATAAAAGGGAGAAGACTCAAATCAATAGAATTAGAAATGAAAAAGGAGATATAACAACTGACACTGCAGAAATACAAAAGATTATTAGAGATTACTACAAGCAACTGTATGCCAATAAAATGGACAACCTGGAAGAAATGGACAAATTCTTAGAAATGCACAACCTGCCGAGACTGAACCAGGAAGAAATAGAAAATATGAACAGACCAATCACAAGCACTGAAATTGAAACTGTGATTAAAAATCTTCCAGCAAACAAAAGCCCAGGACCAGATGGCTTCACAGGCGAATTCTATCAAACATTTAGAGAAGAGCTAACACCTATCCTTCTCAAACTCTTCCAACAGATAGCAGAGGGAGGAACACTCCCAAACTCATTCTATGAGGCCAACGTCACCCTGATACCAAAACCAGACAAAGACGTCACAAAGAAAGAAAACTACAGGCCAATATCACTGATGAACATAGATGCAAAAATCCTCAACAAAATATTAGCAAACAGAATCCAACAGCACATTAAAAGGATCATACACCATGATCAAGTGGGGTTTATCCCAGGAATGCAAGGATTCTTCAATATACGCAAATCAATCAATGTGATACACCATATCAACAAACTGAAGGAGAAAAACCATATGATCATCTCAATAGATGCAGAGAAAGCTTTTGACAAAATTCAACACTCATTTATGCTAAAAACCTTGCAGAAAGTGGGCATAGAGGGAACTTTCCTCAACATAATAAAGGCCATATATGACAAACCCACAGCTAGCATCGTTCTCAATGGTGAAAAACTGAAACCATTTCCACTAAGATCAGGAACAAGACAAGGTTGCCCACTCTCACCACTCTTATTCAACATAGTTTTGGAAGTTCTAGCCACAGCAATCAGAGAAGAAAAAGAAATAAAAGGAATCCAAATAGGAAAAGAAGAAGTAAAGCTGTCACTGTTTGCAGATGACATGATACTATACATAGAGAATCCTAAGGATGCTACCAGAAAACTACTAGAGCTAATCAATGAATTTGGTAAAGTTGCAGGATACAAAATTAATGCACAGAAATCTCTAGCATTCTTATACACTAATGATGAAAAATCTGAGAGTGAAATTAAGAAAACGCTCCCATTTACCATTGCAACAAAAAGAATAAAATATCTAGGAATAAACCTACCTAAGGAGACAAAAGACTTGTATGCAGAAAACTATAAGACACTGATGAAAGAAATTAAAGATGATACAAATAGGTGGAGAAATATACCATGTTCTTGGATTGGAAGAATCAACATTGTGAAAATGACTATACTACCCAAAGCAATCTACCGATTCAATGCAATCCCTATCAAATTACCACTGGCATTTTTTACAGAACTAGAACAAAAAATTTCACAATTTGTATGGAAACACAAAAGACCCCGAATAGCCAAAGCAATCTTGAGAACGAGAAATGGAGCTGGAGGAATTAGGCTCCCTGACTTCAGACTCTACTACAAGGCTACAGTAATCAAGACAATATGGTACTGGCACAAAAACAGAAATATAGATCAATGGAACAGGATAGAGAGCCCAGAGATAAACCCACACACATATGGTCACCTTATCTTTGATAAAGGAGGGAAGGATATACAGTGGAGAAAAGACAGCCTCTTCAATAAGTGGTGCTGGGAAAACTGGACAGCTACATGTAGAAGTATGAAATTAGAACAATCCCTAACACCACACACAAAAATAAACTCAAAATGGGTTAAAGACCTAAATGTAAGGCCAGACACTATCAAACTCTTAGAGGAAAACATAGGCAGAACACTATACGACATAAATCACAGCAAGATCCTTTTTGACCCATCTCCTAGAGAAATGGAAATAAAAACACAAATAAACAAATGGGATCTAATGAAACTTAAAAGCTTTTGCACAGCAAAGGATACCATAAACAAGACCAAAAGACAACCCTCAGAATGGGAGAAAATATTTGCAAATGAAGCAACTGACAAAGGATTAATTTCCAAAATTTATAAGCAACTCATGCAGCTCAATAACAAAAAAACAAACAACCCAATCCAAAAATGGGCAGAAGAACTAAATAGACATTTCTCCAAAGAAGATATACAGATTGCTAACAAACACATGAAAGAATGCTCAACCTCATTAATCATTAGAGAAATGCAAATCAAAACTACAATGAGATATCATCTCACACCGGTCAGATTGGCCATCATCAAAAACTCTAGAAACAATAAATGCTGGAGAGGGTGTGGAGAAAAGGGAACCCTCTTGCACTGCTGGTGGGAATGTAAATTGATACAGCCGCTATGGAGAACAGTATGGAGGTTCCTTAAAAAACTACAAATAGAACTACCATACGACCCAGCAATCCCACTACTGGGAATATACCCTGAGAAAACTATAATTCAGAAAGACTCATGTACCAAAATGTTCATTGCAGCTCTATTTACAATAGCCAGGACATGGAAGCAACCTAAGTGTCCATCAACAGATGAATGGATAAAGAAGATGTGGCACATATATACAATGGAATATTACTCAGCCATAAAAAGAAATGAAACTGAGTTATTTATAATGAGGTGGATGGACCTGGAGTCTGTCATACAGAGTGAAGTAAGTCAGAAGGAGAAAAACAAATACCGTATGCTAACACATATATATGGACTCTAAGGGAAAAAAATCTCATGAAGAGGTTAGTGGTAGGACGGGAATAAAACACAGACTTACTCGAGCATGGACTTGAGGATATGGGGAGGGGGAGGGGTGGGCTGTGACGAAGTGGGGGAGTGGCAGGGACATATATACACTATCAAATGTAAATTAGATAGCTGGTGGGAAGCTGCTGCATAGCACAGGGAGATCACCTCTGTGCTTTGTGACTGCCTGGGGGGGTGGGATAGGGAGGGTGGGAGAGAGGGTGATGCAAGAGGGAGGAGATGTGGGAGCATGTGTGTATGTATAACTGATTTAGTTTGTTGTAGAGGGAAAACTAACACACTATTGTAAAACAATTATACTCCAATAAAGATGTTAAAAAAAAAATTTGTATAAAAAAAAAATAATAATAAAATAAATAAATATAAAACAAAAATAAAATACCAAAAAAAAAAAAAAAAAAAGAAATTATAGAAAGGGAAAAATCCTGCTGGTAAAGGCTATGGATCAACCACTTAAATTAGCTAGTACAAAGGTTAAAAAACAAAAATTGTAAAATCAACTATAACAACAATAAACAGTTAAGGGATAGACATGAAGATGTAAAATATGACATCAAAAACACAAAACATGGTGGGGGAGCTGAAATGTAGAGCTTTTAGAATGTGTTTGAACTTAAATGACTACCAGTTTTTAATAAGTAGAAATGGTTAGAGATCAATATGTAAACACATATCAAAAAACCTACAATAGATATACAAAACTAGAGAGAAAGGAACACAAATATAACACTAAAGAAAATCATCAAACCACAAAACAAGAGACTAAAGGAAGAAAAAAAGAATAGAGAAGAACTGCAAAACAACCAGAACACAGAAAAAAAAATGTCAATAAGTGCATACCTATCAATAATCACTTTAAATGTCAATGGATTAAATGCCCAATCAAAAGACACAGAGTGGCTAACTGGATGAAAAAATAAGACCCAATAAGACCCATCTATATGCTGCCTAAAAGATACTCACTTCTGAGCTAAAGACACACAGACTGAAAGTGAGGGGATGGAAAAACATATTCCATGCAAATGGAAACAAAGAGAAAGCTGGGTAGCAATATCCATATCAGAAAAACATAGACTTTAAAACAAAGTCTATAATAAAAGACAAAGAAGATAAAAAAAGATAAAAAGATAAAGAGAGGGCTTCCCTGGTGGCGCAGTGGTTGAGAATTCGCCTGCCGATGCAGGGGACACGGGTTCGTGCCCCGGTCTGGGAAGATCCCACATGCTGCGGAGCGGCTGGGCCCGTGAGCCGTGGCCGCTGAGCCTGCGCGTCCGGAGCTTGTGCTCCTCAAAGGGAGAGGCCACAACAGTGAGAGGCCCGCATACCGCAAAAAAAAAAAAAAAAAAAAAAAAAAGATAAAGAGAATACAAGAAGCAGATATAATGTTCATCAACATATATACAAATATTAACAGACATGAAGGGAGAAATTAACAATAATACAATAATAATAGGGGACTTTAACACCCCACTTACATCAATGGACAGATCATCCAGAAAGAAAATCAATAAGGAAACACTGGCCTTCGATCAGGGTCCCCAACCCCCGGGCCGCAGACCACTACCAGTCCACAGCCTGTTAGGAACTGGGCGACACAGTAGGAGGTAAGCAGTGGGCGAGTGAGTGAAACTTCATCTACCACTTGCTCCCAATCACTGGCAATCGTTCGCATTACTGCCTGAACCATCCCCCCCACCCCCCAGTTCATGGAAAAATTGTCTTCCACAAAGCTGGTCCCTGGTGCCAAAAAGGTTGGGGACCACTGCCTTAAATGACACATTAGACCAGTTGGACTTAGTAGATATCTACAGGACATTCCATCCAATACCAGCAGAATACATATTCTTTTCAAGTGCACATGGAATGTTTCTAGGAGAGACCACATACTAGGCCACAAAACAAGTCTCAACAAATTTAAAAGGATAGAAATTATATCGAGCATTTTTTGACCACAATGGTGTGAAATTAGAAATCAATTACAAGAAGAAAAATGGGAAAAACACAATCACATGGAGACTAAACAACATGTTAATAAAAAAAACAATGGTCAATGAAGAAATCAAAGAGGAAATCAGAAAATACCTTGCAACCAATTAGAATAAAGCCATAACCTTCCAAAAATCTATGAATGCAACAAAACTAGAGAAGTTTATACTGATAGAGGCCTACCTCATGAAATAAGAAAAATGTCAAATAAACCACCTAACCTACCATCTAAAGGAATTTGAAAAAGAACAAACAAATACTGAAGTCAGAAGAAGGAAGGAAATAACAAAGATCAGAGAGGAAAGAAATTAAATAGAGACAAGAAAATGATGTAGAAAAGATCAATAAAACCAAGAACTGGTTTTTGGAAAAGATAAACAAAATTGATAAGCCAATAGTGAGACTCATTAAAAAAAGGGGAAAGGACTAAAATGAACAAAATAAGAAATGAAAAACAAGTTACAATCAGTATCACAGAAATACAAATAATCATAAGAGAATACTATGAACTGTTATATGCCAACAAACTGGACAACCTAGAAGAAATGGATAAATTCCTAGACACATACAATCTTCTGAGACTGAATCAGGAAGAAATAAATAATCTGAAAAGATCAATTACTAGTATTGAAATTGAAGCAGTGATCAAAAAACTCCCAACAAATACAAGTCCAGGATCAGACACAGGAATTCTACTAAACATAAAAAGAACAGTTAATACCTATACTTCTCAAACTATTCCCAAAAATGAAGAGGAGAGAAAATTCCCAAATTTATTCTACAAGGCCGCTTTTACTCTAACACCAAAACCAGATAAAGACACTACCAAAAAAAAAAAAAAAAAAAAAGAAAGAAAGAAAGGAAAAGAAAAGAAAGAAAATTACAGGCCAAAATCCCTGCTGAATACAGATGCAAAAATCCTCAAAAATAATTTAGCAAATCAAAATCAACAACATATAAATAGGCTCATAGACCATGATCAAGTTTGATTTCTTTCTTTTAAAAAATGTTTTTTTAATTTATTTTATTTTTTAATTTTTTTTCTTGGCCGTGCCACACAGCATGTGGGATCTTTGCTCCCCAACCAGGGGTCAAACCCACAGCCCCTGCAGTGGAAGTGCAGAGTCTTAACCAATGGACCTCCAGGGAAGTCCCAAGTTTGATTTCTTCCACAGATATAAGAATGGTTCAATGTCTGCAAATCAATCAATGTGATATACCACATTAGCAAAAGGAAAGATAAGAATCACATGATCTTCTCAATAGGTGGCAGAAAAAGCAGTTGACAAAACTCAACACCCATTTATGATAAAAATGCTCAACAAAGTAGGTATAGAGGGAATATATCTCAACATAATAAAGGCCATATATGACAAGACCACAGCTAACATCATACTCAATGTAGAAAATTGGAAAGAATTTCCTTAAAGTTCAGGAATAAGACAAGGATGCCCACTCTCGCCACTTTATTCAACATAGTATTGAAACTCCTACCAACAGCAATCAGTCAAGAAAAAGAAACAAAAGGCATCCAAACTGGAAGGGAAGAAGTAAAACTGTCACTATTTGCAAATAACATGATACTGCATATAGGAAACCCTAAAGTCTCCTCCAGAAAACTATTAGAGCCAATAAATGAATTCAGTAAAGTTGCAGGTACAAGATTAATATACAGAAATCTGTTGCCTTTTTTTTTTTTTTTTTTAATTTGGCTGCACTGCATGGCTTGCAGGATCTTAGTTACCCAACCAGGGATCAAACCCAGGCCCCAGCAGTGAAAGTGCCATGTCCTAACTAGTGGACTGCCAGGTAATTCCCCTAAGAAAACAATCCCATTTACAGTCACATCAAAAAGAATTAAATACCTAGGAATAAATATAACTAGGGAAGTGAAAGACCTATACTCTGAAAAATATAAGACATAGATGAAGGAAATTGAAGATGATACAAATAAATATAAAGATATCTCATGTTCATGGAAAGAAATAATACCATTAAAATGTCCCATACTAGCCAAAGCCATCTATAGATTCAGTGCAATCCCTATCAAAATACCCATGACATATTTCATAGAACAAGAACAAATAATCCTAAAATTTGTATAGAACCACAAAAAAAAAATAGCCAAACAATCTTCAAAACAAAAATGAACAAAGCTGTAAGTGCCCTGCCCCTGACTTCAGAATACACTACAAAGCTACAGGAATCAAAACAGTATGGTACAGTCACAAAAACAGACACATAGATCAATGGAACAGAATAGAGAGCCCAGAAATAAACCCATGCACATATGGTGAATTAAGCTATGACAAAGGAGGCAAAGCGATATAATGGGTAAAAGACAGTCTTTTCAATAAGCAGTGATGGGAAAACTGGAGAGCTATATGTAAAAGAATAAACTTAGAACATTTCCTCATACAATATACAAAAATAAACTTAAAATGGATTAACAACTGAAATGTAAGTCTGAAAATAATAAAACTCGAGAAGATAACCTAGGCAGTACACCCTTTGACATAAGTCTTAGTGATATTATTGGCAGGGGGTTCTGTCTCCTCAGGCAAGGGATACAAAAGAAAAACTAAACAAATGGGACCTAATTAAACTTAAAAGCTTTTTCACAGTGAAGTAAACCATCAACAAAACAGAAAGGCCACCTCCTGAATGGGAGAAGATATTTGAAAGTGGCATGTCTGATAAGGGGTTAATATCCACAATATATAAAGAGCTCACAAAACTCAATATCAACAAAATGAATAACCCAATTTTTAAAATGGGCAGAATACCTGAGCTGACTTTTTTCAAAAGAAGACCTAGATGGCATATATATGATCATCTCAATAGATGCCGAAAAAGCTTCTGGTAAAGTTCAACATCCATTTATGATAAAAATTCTCCAGAGAGTGGGCATAGAGGGAAAATACCTCAACATAATAAAGGCCATATATGACAAACCCACATCTAACATCATACTCTATGGTGAAAAGCTGTAAACTTTTTCTCTAAGATCAGGAACAAGAAGAGACTGTCCACTCTCACCACTTTTCTTCAACACAGTTTTGGAAGTCCTAGCCACAGCAGTCAGAAAAGAAAAAGAAATAAAAGGAATCCAAACTGGAAAGGAAGAAGTAAAACTCACTGTTTGCAGATGACATGATACTATACACAGAAAATCCTAAAGAAGCCACCAGAAAACTACTAGAGCTCATCAATGAATTCAGTAAAGTTGCAGGATACAAAATTAATATATAGAAATCTGTTGCATTTCTATACATTAACAATGAACTATCAGAAAGAGAAAATAGGCAAACAATCCCATTTACCATTGCAATACAAAGAATAAAATACCTAGGAATAAACCTACTTAAGTAAGTAAAAGACCTGTACTTGGAAAACTATAAGACACTGATGAAAAAAATTGAAGATGATACAAAAGATGGAAATATATACCATCTTATGGACTGGTAGAATTAATATTGTTAAAATGACCATAATACCCAAGGCAATCTACAAATTCAGTGCAATCCCTATCAAAAGACCAATAGCATTTTTCACAGAAACAGAAAAAATAATTTTAAAATTTGTATGGAAAAACAAAAGACTCCTAGTAGCCAAAACAATTTTAAGAAAGAAGAACAGAGCTGAAGGAATTATGTTCCCTGACTTCATACTATTCTACAAAGATACAGTAATCAAAACAGTGTAGTACTGGCACAAAAACAGACACATAGATCAACAGAACAGAATAGAGAGCCCATAAATAAACCGACACACTCATGGTCAATTAATCTATCACAAAGGAGTCAAGAATATACAATGGAAAAAAGACAGTCTCTTCAATAAGTAGTGCTGGGGAAACTGGATAGCTACATGTGAAAGAATGAAATTAGAACATTCTTTAACAGTATATACAAAAATAAACTCAAAATGAATTAAAGACCTAAATCAGATACTATAAAACTCCTAGGGGGAAAAAAACATAAGCAGAACACTCTTTGACATAGCAATGTTTTTTTGGATCTGTCTCCTAAAGCAAAAAAATAAACAAATGGGCCTAATTACACTTAAAAGCTTTTACACAGCAAAGGAAACCATTGACAAAATGAAAAGAAAACCTACCGAATTAGAGAAGACATTTGCAAATGATATGACCAATAAGGGATTAATATCCAACATATATAAACAGCTCATACAACTCAACATCAAAAAAGCAAACCACCCAATTAAAAAATGGGCAGAAGAACTGAATAGACATTTTTCCAAAGAGAAAATGCAGATGGCCAACAGGCACATGAAAAGATGCTCAACATTGCTAATCATCAGGAAAATGCAAATCAAAACCACAGTAAGATTTCACTTCATGCCTGTCAGAATGGCTATCATCAAAAAGAACACAAATTACAAATGTTGGTGAGAATGTGGAGAAAAGGGAACCCCTGTACACTGTTGTTGGGAATGTTAATTAGTGCAGCCACACTGAAAAATAGTATGGAGATTTCTCAAAAAACTAAAAATAGAGCTGGCAAATGACCCAGCAATTCCACTCCTGGGTATATATCCAAAAAACCTCCCAAAACAGTAATTCAAAAAGATACATGCACTCCAATGTTCACAGTAGCATTATTTACAATAGCCAAGATATGGAAGCAAATCAAGTGCCCATCAACATATGAATGGATAAAGAAGATGTGTTATACATACACAATGGAAGGCTACTCAGCCACCAAAAAAGAAAATATTGCCATGTGCAACAACATGGATGGACTTGGAAGGTATTATGCTAAGTGAAATACGTCAGACAGAGAAAAACAGATACTGCATGACATCACTTATATGTGGAATCTAAAAAATATAACAGACTAGTGAATATAACAAAAAAGCAGACTTACA
Organism: Kogia breviceps; assembly: GCF_026419965.1. Taxonomy (NCBI): domain Eukaryota; kingdom Metazoa; phylum Chordata; class Mammalia; order Artiodactyla; family Physeteridae; genus Kogia; species Kogia breviceps. Next base: position 37,711,726 of record NC_081326.1, read on the forward strand.
GATATAGAGAAAAAACTACTGGTTACCACTGGGGAGAGGGGCAATACAGAATTTGGGGGTTAAGAGGTACATAGTATTATGTATAAGATACAAAGATAAGTTGTACAACACATGGAATATAGCCAATATCTTGTAATAACTACAAATGGAGTATAAGCTTTACAAATTGTGAATCACTATATTGTACACCTGCAACTTATACAGTAGTGTACATCAACCATAACTCAATAAAAAAAGATAAATTACACACAACTTTGAGCTTATAGTCAACAACTTAGATAACAGGGACTGGTAGGGAGCATTAAGTTGATGTAAATGTATAACCAAGACTAAACCACTGTATGGGTTGTAGTTTCAAATATATTGTTAGTAACATTGATAATGTGCCATGAAAATATTATTCATAAAAACAAAATGTGAGGAAAGGGAAGAGGTAGGAATTATGAAGATGCTAATTTCCTTATTTTTCATAGGAGAGTTAAACATAGAACCTGAAATTTAAGCACATTTACAAAATATGAAAACTTCTTTTTTTTTTTTTTTTTTTTTTTGTGGTACGCAGGCCTCTCACTGTTGTGGCCTCTCCCGTTGCAGAGCACAGGCTCTGGATGCACAGGCTCAGCGGCCATGGCTCACCCGCCCAGTCACTCCACGGCACGTGGGATCTTCCCAGACCGGGTCACGAACCCGTGTCCCCTGCATCGGCAGGCGGACTCTCAACCACTGCACCACCAGGGAAGCCCAAAAACTTCTATTCTTAATGACTTCCCTTTTTTAAATCTTAGATCTTTTAGAAACTAACATCTTATGGAACAGGAATATTATTTTCTAAATTTCAAGACCTCCTTATATTGTACTTTATTTCTTTTTTCTCTGTTATTAAATTCAATAAAATTAAAGTTAACATTTTAATTAAAAACAATGTCTTTAAAAATATCCTATCTTTACCTCAATTTCAAAATAACTACTAAATTATAAGACTGTATAGTACTGGCACAAGGATCAACATAAAAATCAATGGCAAGAAGTTGAGATCCAGAAATTAACCCTTACATTAATGATCAATTATTTTCAACAAGGGTACCAAGACACTCAGTGGGGAAAAAAAAGTCTCTTCCATGAATGTTCTGGGACAACTGAATAATCACATGTAAAAGAATGAACTTTGACCCCTCCTCACACCATACACAAAATTTAGCTCAAATTAGACCATAGACATAAATGTAAGTGCCCAAACTATAAAATTCTTAGAAGAAAATATAGGAGTGATTCTTCGTGACCTTAGGTAGGCAAAGAAGGCTTTGCCTAAACTAAGCACCAAAAGCACCAGGAACAAAAGAAAAATTAGCTAAACTGAATTTCATCAAAATTTAAAACTTTCATGCTTCAAAAGATACTATCAAGAAAGTGAGGGCTTCCCTGGTAGCGCAGTGGTTGAGAGTCCGCCTGCCAGTGCAGGGGACATAGGTTCGTGACCCGGTCCAGGAAGATCCCACATGCCGCGGAGCAGCTGGGCCCGTGAGCCATGGCCACTGAGCCTGCACGTCCGGAGCCTGTGCTCCGCAATGGGAGAGGCCACAATAGTGAGAGGCCCGCGTATCGCAAAAAAAAAAAAAAAGTGAAAAGACAATCCATATATAGGAGAAAATATTTGCAGATCTATATATCTGATAAGGACTTATATCTAGAATATATAAAGAACACTTATAAGTCAGTAATAAAAAGACAAACAACCCAGTTTAAAAATAGACAAAAGATACAAATAATTACTTCTCCAAACAGATTTACAAATGGCCAATAAGAACATGAAAAGATGCTCAACATTACTAGCCATCAGGGAAATGGAAATCAAAACCATTTTGAGAAACCACTTCATACTCACTAGGATGCCTAGAATCAATAAAGTCAGAAAATAACAAGTGTTGGTGAGGATGTGGAGAAATTGGAGCTCTCACACACTGCTAGTGGGAATGTAAAGTGGTGCAGCCACTTTGCAAAATTGTCTGGAAGTTCCTCAAAAAGTTAAACATAGTATTATCAAAGGATCCAGTAATTCCACTCCTAGTTATATACCCAAGAGAAATGGAAACATGTGTCCACACAAAAACTTGAAGGCACATGTTCATAGCAGCATTATTTGTAATAGCCAAAAGGTGGCAATAACCCAAATGTCTATCAACAGATGAATGGATAAGTCAAACTGGTATATCCATACAATGGAATATTACTCAGCAATAAAAAGAACAAAGGGGCTTCCCTGGTTGCACAGTGGTTGAGAGTCCACCTGCCAATGCAGGGGACACGGGTTCGTGACCCGGTCTGGGAAGATCCCACGTGCTGTGGAGTGACTGGGCCGGTGAGCCATGGTCGCTGAGCTTAAGTGTCCGGAGCCTGTGCTCCGCAACGGGAGAGGCCACAACAGTGAGAGGCCTGCATACCGCAAAAAAAAAAAAAAAAAAAAAAAAAAGAACAAAGTTCTGATACGTATTATAAGATGAATGCCCCTTGAAAACATTACCTTAAGTGAAAAAGGTTCGTCACAAAAGACCACATATTGTATGATTTCATTTATATATGTCCCAAAGAGGTAAATCTATAGAGACTGAAAGTAGATTATTGATTGCCTGGGGCTGGGAGGATTGAGGAGAAATAGAGAATGACCACTAATGTGTGCAGACTTTCTTTTGAGGGTGATAAAAATGTTCTAAAATTGATTGTGGTAATAGATGTACAAGTCTGTAAATGTACTAAAAAAATGGAATTGTACACTTTAAATAGGCAAATTGTATGGTGTATAAATTATATTGCAATAAAGCTGTCCCCAAAAGGTGGATTAGGAAAATAAATTGTGGTTACAGCCATTAAAATTTTTTTTCACGTTAAGGCCAACTTGATTTACCTTAAAAATCAACAAACAAGTTTCTCTTGTTTCGAGTAATTAGATCCATTCAGAATATCTCTAATTTAAATGGTTTAGAATTGGTCCAGCTATAAACAAATAGACCAGTAGAACAGAATGCCTAGAAACAGGCAAAACTATGTATGGGAACTTGGTATGTGACAGAAGTAGTAAAAAAAAAAAAAAAAAAAAAAAATCAGTTGGGATGGGGGGTGTTGAACCAAAAATTCAATACATTAATTTGGCACAAGTGGTTATCCATATGGAAAAAGATAAAATTAGAGCTTTACCTCAGAATACATATAAAAATAAATTTCAACTAGATTAAAGACCTAATATTAAAAACTTCTGCTCTGCAAAAGTGATTACAAACAACATGAAAAGACAAACCATTTCTATATAGATACTCTAAAGAAAATAAGTACATATACATTGCAGCATATTTTGTAAATAGGAAAAAAAAACAATATTTACCAGAAGAACGAAAACACCGTCATTAATTCATACAAAAGAAATTTATACAGTACTAAATGTAACAACATGGATAAATCTCTAAAACATAATGCTGTGTTAAAAAGTAAATTTCAAAAGGTATATAAAATATTATACCAGTTATGTAAAGTTCAAAAACATAAAAATAGTACATCATTAATAAACACATACATGTAAAGTAGAAATATACAAACAGGCATGGAAAGAATACACACCACCTTGAAGATAGTGATTATTATGAGACAAAAGGGACAGAGGGAACAATATGAAGGGGTAGGGCTTTAACTCATGTGGAACTTTTGCTTATTTAAAAAAACTGAAGCTAATATGGTAAAATCTGCCCAGTAAATATACTACTATAGGGGTCAGTTAATTATTTTCTGTATGTTTGATATATTTCATAATGTAAAAAAAATCAAATAATGCCCCAAATAAAATTTTAAAACACATATAAAGATCTTATTTTTATAAGATTGCTTGTCTTCATGCCTATGTATGTTTACATATGTGTATATATATGTGTGTGTATATATATATATATGCATATATATGCTCTACCTCTACTTATTAGATAGATAGATCAATCTAGAAAAAGGTTCAACTAATATTAACATAACATTTTATCATATAGCATTGGCATTTATTTTCTTTACTATGCTTTTCAAGTTTTGATGGTACTTCTAATAACAAATATATGTCTTTTTTTTCTAAAAGTCAAAGAGTTTTGCTTTATTTTTTTCCATACCTTATTCATATGTCCTTGGTTTTTACCTAATGTACATTTCCTGTTCCAGGACCCAGCCCATCCAGTATATCACATTACATTTAGTTGTCATGTCTCTTTAAGGTCTTGGCTGTGACAGTTTCTCAGACTCTCCTTATTTTTGGTGACCTTGACCAATTTTAGGAGTAATGGTCAGGTATATTGTAAAGTATCCCTGAACTGGGATTTACCTGATGTGTTTCTCATGGTTACACTGGAGTTATGGGTTATCAGGAAGAAGACCATAAGTTTAAGGTACATCATATAAAGGGCACATACTAGTAACATGACTTACCACTGTTGATATTGACCTTAATCACCTGGCTGAGGTGGTGTCTTCATGTTTCTCTGCTGTAAAGTTACTCTTTTTTCCCTTTTTGCAAGGAAGTCACCATGTGCTGCTCACACTTAAGGAGTGGGTAGCTATCCCCCACATCTTTGAGGGCATAGTGTCTACAGAGAATATTTAGAATTACTAACATGGAAGATTTGTCTCTTCTTCTCCATTTATTTGTTTGTTTATTCCTTCCTTCCATCATTTATTTATCTCAGCATGAACTCAGGGATATTTACTTTTTAATGTGGGTTATAATCAATTACCACTTTATTTTATTGCTCAAATTGTCCCAACTTTGGTCATTGGGATCCCTTTCAATTGGCCCCTCTGTCTCTTTGACATAGCCCCCTCAGTGTGTCATTTTTGTTTTGTTTTGTATCAATTTTTCAAAGCAATATGCATAAAGATTAATGTATTGAGAGAGATGCTAATAGATATATTAATAATGCTTAGTACACTGTCAAGCACAATCATAAGTAAAATTACTGATATAACTTAGCTAACAACAGTAACTCAACAATATTATTAAAAAGTTCTACGTTATTTTTTGAATTTTTCACATTGGAAAACACTGATAGATCTATTACTAGGAGTTAACTTCTGTGGAGCACTTACTATGTCGGGTACCATGCTAAGCGCTTAACATCTACTGTTCCATTTAATGCTCACAATAACCCTACGGCTAAACCTTGAGGAATATAAGGTTTAGTTTCATCACTCTAGGAGTCAAGGACGGTGCTTCTCAAAGTGTGGTCCCTGGACCAGCAGCATCAGTATCACCTGAGAATTTGTTATAAATGCATATTCTTGGCTCTCACTCCAGACCTCCCAAATCAGAAACTCTGGGGTGGGGCTTAGAAGGTTGTGTTTTAACATGCCCTCCAGGTGGCTCTTGAGGCATGCTAACAGGTGAGAAAATGATGGAGCCAGAATTTAATTCCAGGTATGAGACTTCAGAGTCCATCAAAGCCCATGTGCTTTATCACTTAATAATACTCCCCCCCTTAACTACTAAAAAGAAAACCAGCTATAGGTGATCGCTACTTTAAAACTGGTGTTAAATGAGATAGGATTCTGGGGTAGTTTCATTCTATACTCTTGGCTTCTAGTACTTGACCAAGTAATTTTAAATACTAAATTCACCACTAGAAGGAGCCCCTATATCCCCTCAAGTATTGAATCTTTAAAGCGAAAAATAAAATCATACAAACCAAAAAAAGCCTAAAATTTTACTGGAGAGAGGTTTTATTTCTGTGCATCAGCATTAAAACAATTTGCTTGTTTCTTAACATGGGACAGCTGCATCTGAAGTTATATTGTTTAGGCATAAACACTAGCAAATAAATACAATATATCATGGTTGGTCACTTAACATCTTTCTTCATTTCTAAAATGGGACAGGGACTTCCCTGGTGGTCCAGTGGTAAAGAATCCGCCTTCCAACGCAGGGGATGCAGGTTCCATCCCTGGTCAGGGAACTAAGATCCCACATGTTGCGGGGCAACTAAGCCCACACGGCACAACTATTAAGCTCGCACACTTCAACGAGACGCCTCAGCTAGAAAGAAGCCCATACGCCGCACGTAGAGAGAAAACCTGAGCAGACAGTGTGCTGTAACGGAAAGATCCTGCACGCCTCAACAAAGATCCCGTGTGCCACACCTAAGACCTGACGCAGCCAAAAGAAAAACATAAGGAAAATAAATAAATATATTTTTTTTAATAAAATGGGACGGGGCTTCCCTGGTGGCGCAGTGGTTGAGAGTCCGCCTGCTGATGCAGGGTACACGGGTTCGTGCCCCGGTCCGGGAAGATCCCACATGCAGCGGAGCGGCTGGGCCCGTGAGCCATGGCCGCTGAGCCTGAGCGTCCGGAGCCTGTGCTCCGCAGTGGGAGAGGCCACGACAGTGAGAGGCCCGTGTACCACACAAAAAAATAATAATAAATAAAATAAAATAAAAATAAAATGGGACAAAAGTGTAGGGGAGGAGAACGATTAACAAAATAATAACATAATTTAAATAAAATAATCTAATTTAAACATCATCACCTCTAAAGTTCCAAAGAAATAAGAATAGAAAAAAAAATTTAATGATCCAGTTATATGTATAGCTGTCTCTTTTTCCATGTTATTCAGAGCACTTGGATTAAAGACTGGTAAATCCAGCATCTGGTACATGATGAGTTCTCAGTAAGTAGGGTTGAATAAATGAGGGAATGAAGTTAATGTAACTCTTTGCCTCCACTGGACCTTTCTTAAGCCATCCCGCATTGGAATTTATTCAATTTTATACAAAATAAGATTGTGCTGTTTTTCACAATAAATATACAAATATCATATAGTGGTTTATGAAAAGGCAGTTGTAGTTTAAGAAAAGTCAGGTTACACTGCTTGTAACCTGGAACAATAATCCCAAGAGATTTTGGAATGCTACAGCCAATGATGGGCACACCCTCTCCTTATTCCAAACATGAAATGACATTCATTGACTACTTAGTACTTTATGTTTACATTTGTTTAATAACTTTGCAAAAAAGCATAATGGGGGGAGTGGATCCTGGTACAGTGGAAAGAGCACTGGAGAGAGGGAAGACAAAGGATTTAATTCCAGCTCCCCTACTATCTCATCATGTGACCTTGGCCATGGCACTTGGCCTCCCCAGGCCCCCAGCTCCTCTTCTATGAGAGGTGTCCTAGGAGAAAGTATAGCCTATAAGAAAGAAAGTTTCTACAAGCAGTGCAAAGACTGGAGAACAATTGTACTGATGCATGTTTTGAAATGTCTGTTGACAGGAGAATAAGATCAAAGAGCCTAAATCTCAGGAGAAGGGTTCGTAGAACACATTCAGCCCATACGCTGGGTGGAGACTGAAAGAGTGCACTTCAATATATATTTATTCAACAATTACTATACTATATATGAGGCATCTGCTAAAGGATTTGAGTTACATGATGAATAAGATAGTCCTTGCTGTAGCACATCAATATCTTCACATAGATACCAAGATAAGGACTTTGATGGTTAATCTGTGTCACCTTGACTAGGCCACAGGATGCCCAGACATTTGGCTAAACATTACTCTGGGTGTGTTTGTAAGGGTGTTTCTGGATGGGCTCAACATTTGAATTGGTAGACTGAGTAAAAGGGATTGCCCTCCCTAATGTGGGTGGGCCTCATCCAACCAATTTAAGACCTGACAAGAACAAAAAGGCTGAGGAAGAGGAATTTCCTCCTGCCTGACTGTGTGAGCTGAGATTTTGGTCTTTTCCAGTCTTCAGACCCAGCCAGAAACATCAGCTCTTCTTGGGTCTTGAGCCTGCTAGCTTTCATACTGGAATTCAAGCCATTAGCTCTCCTGGGTTTCCAGCTTGCTGACTACAAATCTTGGGAATTGGCCTCCATGACTATATGAGCCAATTGTTTATAATAAAACCATATATATGCTTCTCTCTGGAGAACCCTGACTAATACAAGGACCCAACTCCTTAGCATGGCCGAGATGCCCTACAAGACCTGGCCCTACCTACCCTCCCACTGCAACACATATCATCATGCCCACTTCCTCTACTCAAGCCTCACTGGTTTTCTTCCATTTCCTCACACACACCATGCTCCCTCTGTCATGGGGTTTTCACTTACTAATTCATTGACAGACTCAGCTAATTACTGAGTTCCTACTATGAGTCAAGGACTGTGGTGGTATGGGAAATCTAACATGAACATGACAGCAAAGTGCTTGGTTTCATGGAGAATATATTCTAGTCATGGGAGGCAAACAGCATATAAACAGAGAGTAGCATGTGCTTCAGAGGAAACAAAAAAGAGTGATATGGTAATAGCTAGGTGATCAGAGAAAGCCTCGCTCTGTAGGTCTCTTTTAAGTAGAATTCTATATGATGAAAAGGGGCCAGGCATGTGGAGACATGAGAATGGAGTGTTCTAGACAGAGAAAACAAACACAAAACTGACTCTGAAATGAGCTAGATATATGCTAGAGACAGAAAGAAAGATATTGTTGCTATAGCACACTGGGGCAGTGAGAGAAGGTAGATGGGTAGACAAGAGTGAGATACAACCTTAATAGCCAAAGTAAGAATTTAAAATTTTATTTTAAGTACACTGGGAGTGTGTCTTAGTCCATTGAGCTGTTATATCAAAAATGCCACAAACTGGGTAGCATAGAAAAAAAAAAAAACAGAAATTTACTTACAATTCATGATCCAAGATCATGGCACTAGCCAATTCAGTGCCTGCTGAGACCGTCTGCTCAGTACATGGTGTCAGAAGGAGCTAGGGAGCTCTCTGGAGTCTCTAGTATAAGAGCACTTAATCCCATTCATGAGGTCTCTGCCCTCATGACCTAAGCACCTTCCAAAGGCCCCACATCCTAATACCATCATCTTAGTGGGTAGGATTTCAACATATGAATTTTGGGGAGACACAAACATTCAGACCCATCCAGCAGAGGCTCTGAAAGGTTGGCATGATCTGACCCACATCTTTTATTTGGCATTGCAGTGTGTAACCATGGACATGAAGCAACCAGTAAGAAGGGTTTGCAGTAAAGGTGAATGATGTCAGTAGTTTGGATTACGGTGATGTAGAAATTAAGAAGGAATGGTTCAGGATGTTTCAGAGGTAGAACAGGTGAGAATTGCCAGTGTGCCTGGGGAAAAGAAAGGATGACTGCTACGTTTCTGACTAGAACAATCAGCTGGAGGTTGGTACCATTTTCTGAAACATGGAAGTTGAGGTATAGATGGGAATGGGGGGCAGGGGGGAGGGCAATTTGCCTGTATTATCCCTCTCTTTGGACTGTTTTTCCTTCCCTCTTCACCGAGTTACCCTCTTCCCAATTTCTGGATCTCAGCTCAAACGTCACTTTAGTCCTTTCCCCAAATAGTTCAAAACAAACGTCTATATTCAGTATATGCTCTCTTGGTGTTAAGTATTTTTCCTTAGTACTTGTGTCACATTGCAAAAGTGGCTATTAACATGTTGCCTTTTTTGCCCCTGCTGACAGCCTTCCCACCAGAAGATTTGGTAGCGAGACCATCCTAGATCATCCAGCCACCAGCAGACCCGCCAGCTGACCAGGAATGTATGGAAGAGCCCAGCTGAGCAGACCCAAAGTAGAAAAACGGCCCAGCTCACTCACAGAATCCTGAGTTAGCTAAAGGATTGCTGTAAGCCACTACGTTTTGTGGTGGTTTGCTAAACAGCAAAAACTGATACAATAGCACACAACTCAGTTACAATCTTACATGTATCAGTATTTGTTTGATTAGTGTCTATCCCTCCAAGTGGGCTCTGTAAGAGCAAAGACTTCTGGTTTTAAGTTACCACTGCATGCTCAAAGCTCGGCATAACATCTGGAACACACCAGGCAGTCAATGGATAACTTCCTGAATGAATACAAGGGGAGAAGGGAGGCATACACTGTAACATAAGAGAGTAAAAGTTCTGTAAGAGTTAACATAGGACTGGGGACATTCGTTTGTCCAAAACAAACTTTTATCAGCACCAAGTGCTGAGGAATACAAGGCCAAGATTACATTGCCTCTGGCTCCAAGAGCTCAAAAGTCTAGACTACCGACACGGTACAAAATCAACAGAATACACGACTTTGGAAGGGGGCCCTAACGCTGTCTGGAAGAGGGAAGGGTGCAAGTTGTCACGGGAGGGTTCTTGAAAGAAATAAAGCCTAGATTTAGTCCTGATGGTGTTGACTTGGAAGAGCAGCAGAAGTGAAGGCCAAGGATAGGGGGTTTTGTTTGTTATTTATCTCGGGTTATATCGCAAAGGTTTAAGTGTCTCCTCATCAAACTCTAAGGTCCTCCAGGGCCGGGAAGGTTAGGGGTGGGGAGGGGATTCTTATCTTTATATTATTCCCAGCGTCGAACATTATTTTTTCCACAAAATGGGAACTCGGTAAATATTTGCTGAATAAGTGAAAAGCTGAATAAATGAATAAGGCGGAAAGCACTGCTCCTTCCAAGAGCCCACACTTTCGGCTTCAACACAGAGAAGTGGACAAGATGAGCACAGTTTCTAAGACTCAGCGTCGCATAAGCAGAGACTGGCCCCACTGGCCTCCAGTTTTCCCTCCCTCCTCGTTACCGGTTGACCCGCTTTTCTCCTGCTTTGCTCACAGTCCAGCATGTAGGGATGGAGGCGGGAGTTTGGTGGCGGGGCGCCGCAGGACGCGGAGAGGCCCGGCAGCCGCCCGCCTTCCGCCGCGTTCCAGACGCTCGCGCGGGCAGGAGCGCACAGGTGAACGCGCCGGCCGGTGGGCGCGGGTGGGCGCCGGGGAACCTCTCTCGCTTCCGCACCCTGGCCCGGCCGGAGCCCTCGCCGCGCTCCGGGACGCAGGCGCCGACCGCGCGGGCGCGCGCGGCGTTGCCGTGGAAACACCGGGGCCGCCACGGCGGCGCGCGGGGCGGGCTCTCGGGCTCTCGCGACCCCGCGCACGGCCGGCCGTTTCGGAGCCCCTGTCGTTGGGCCCCAGCCCCGGGTCTCCGACCGTGCACAAGACGAGATGTTGAGGCGCAGCTTGGAAAACCGGTAACATGGGCTTCCCTGGTGGCGCAGTGGTTGAGAGTCCGCCTGCCGCTGCAGGGGACACGGGTTCGTGCCCCAGTCCGGGAAGATCCCGCATGCCGCGGAGCGGCTGGGCCCGTGAGGCATGGCCGCTGAGCCTGCGCGTCCGGAGCCTGTGCTCCGCAACAGGAGAGGCCACAACAGTGAGAGGCCCGCGTACCGAAAAAAATAAATAAATAAAACCGGTAACAGCCCCGGGGCCGCCGCTGCTCGGGGCCGCCACACGCAAGGGCTCGGGTGGGGTAGTGGAGCCTTCTTTCTCAGTGGGCCTCCGCGCCGACCTGCGGCGCGGGGCCGGGGGCTGGACAGTCGCCGCTGCGCTCTGGGGCCTACCTCCCTGGGCTGCGGCGAGCCCCGGTGGCTGCCCCTCACGCTCCCCAGGCGCCGGCCCCCGCACTGCCGCAGGCGGTGCAGACGCCGGGTGGCAGCCGGGCACCCGGGTAGCGCAACGCGGAGCTGCCCCGGGAGCCGCCACCCCGCAGCGGCGCCGCCGGCTGGAGCCAGGCCTCTTAAGTGCGCCTGCATTGTGGGATGTGGAGGCCAGGCCCCGAATGGGGACCTAGAGGAGGAGGATCGGGCTTGGGAGATGGTGGGATCTTTGAAGGTTTGCGCCGTCGAAGCTGCAAAATACCTTGGGAATGTTGGCATAATCAAATTAACGTGAAGAGGAAGCCATCTCATCTCAAATGAGAATGATTTGCTTTTTGTGTCACCTTTTTATCTAGGGATGCTCAAACCAGACAACTGCAAGATGCTGTCACAAATGTGGAGAAGCACTTTGGAGAGCTGTGCCAAATCTTTGCTGCTTATGTGCGGAAAACTGCCAGACTGCGAGACAAAGCAGATCTCCTGGTGAATGAAATCAACGTGTATGCCTCTACAGAGACCCCGAAGTTAAAGCAGGGCCTGAAAACCTTTGCTGACGAGTTTGCCAAACTTCAGGATTATCGACAAGCAGAGGTATGGAGTGAAGTCACACCGTCATGTTATGAGTGAGCCCTGACATAGTGGACTAGTGGACGGAGGAGCCCTGAAGACTTGTAATCTACCTAACTGCAGTGGCGAATACACTCTTGATGATAAACGTACCTTTTCATGTCGGTAACATTGTGTAAGTCTATTAAAGGGATGCTTCCTGTGATTTTACCGTTTTCAAACTAAACTCTAGGCTGTCTTGAAGTCCTGAATTTCCCCACCTTACTTGCCAACTTTTGCCCATGGGGTGGCTATTTGCAGGGTGTAGTAAACGTAGTACCCCAGGGAAGAAAAGGAGCATGATTTATGTCTTGTGTGCAGGTAGGTATATTTTAAAGTATATATGGAGATGGAAGATGTTGGAAGTAGTAATGTGAGTGAATAAGTAGTAAATGAACAAAAGATTTTTGTTGCTGCTTCCATGCTCTGGAAAGTTGACCAATGTTTCATTGAAAGGCGGGGGGTGAGAAGGGCAGGGTGGGGAGTACAGTATTATTAATTCTAGTCACCATGGTATTATGCATACAAACCAGTAGTGAAATTTTGTGGAGTTTTTTGTTTTTTTGTGGGTTTGTTTGGTTTTTTTTGCTTTGGGGTGGGGGGAGGGAAGAAGGTGGTGTTGTAATTGTTTAAATTGTTAAAGCCCATTTACTTTAATACCTCATCAGCACTTTCACTTATATTTACTTCAGGATTCAAGATACAGGTCAGAAGTTTTTACTTTAACTTTTAACTTGTCAGAAGTTGCCCAATTAGAGCTGCATTGCTTCTTTTGTACTTTTCTCATCAGTGCTTTTCTTCCTTTTTAAAAGCCCAAAACAGAAATTTCAATTATCAAAAAAACCTCAAAATCAAAAAGAAGATAATGATCTTTGAACCTGTAACTGCTAATCATACAGAAATTTGAGTAGTAATTACTTTTGGGGGTACGTTGGGGGGAAATGTTTCGTTCTTGTCATATGATATTTATTCTGTAATAAACAAGCAACTCTCCATTATGTATAACTGGGAACTTAATGTTTCAAAAGTAGTTTATACTCACAGATAATACTAGAACCCTACGTTAGCCAATAATTTCAGTGTCCCTTTCTAGAAAACCTTTATGCTGTTTATCAAATAGCAAACTGAATTGATTTACATTTGTTCTTTTTATTTCACTTGCTTACCAAATGGTGGAGGTGCTAAAGAACAATGAACAAAAGGTAGGCTACAAAAAGGAGAACAGAAAAAAAGACTTGGCTAATCTTTCCACTGAATAATCAGTGTATGGATTATTTGAAATGGAATAAATAATCCTGAGTATTCATGGATTTGATTTTAGGATTCCTAATATTTAAATGCCCAATGAGAACTTGATCTTCTCCATTTTCCTAAAATTTTTTAAAATGAGACATTCATATACTTTGTTTATAGAAACTAAACAAAAATGAATATGAAGTGATATACACTCATTGATTATATAAACCTGTATCATCAAAAAAAAGCCTTTTTCCTACTACAAAAGTAATACATGTTCACTTTAAACAATTAAATATATGTCATCTTATATTAGCTATCCTGAAAAAGAAAACTTTAATGTTCAGGAGTTTTCTTATGCTATAGTTATATACTTGCCTTTAAAAAAAAATCTGTTTCTTTAGTGCCTTCCACTAGTGCTATTAGTAAAAGGAGAAATTACTCAAAATCTGATAAATATTGTAATGTTTAAGAAAAACTGTTTAATTCTAAATAAAAGAGAGATCGACCATACAGTATAACAGCTCAGAAACACCATTTATGTTGTTCTCTTAAGTGGTCTGTAGGCTTTTTTGCTTTTGAGGATTGTGTTGTTTTAAATGTTTTCAATATGCTATATTTTTCAGCTTTGATTTTCTTATCTGGAAGGTTGGGCTTTTACATTTCAGATATAATGTATGTAAAGTATCCATCCAAGTATTAAACACACTGAAGGTGGTACCTGTAATAAAATTTGAGGTGTCTTAAAACTTACCAAAAGCTTTTATTGCTACTGCACAGCTTAACAGTTTTTAATGTATTTGAGTTTAGATTCTGAGTCTTATCAATTTCTGGTGGTTATTCTTTTATTTATAAAGGTAACTGACATTTTAATTTAAAAAATTTCAAATATTAATCAGTGTAGTAATTATGTTCAGGTTCGACAGCACAGGTTTTATTTCAGAATTTAAATTTTGATATGTCTATGTTTCTTTTCAGTTATATTTTATAATAATTTTCAATAGGTTGAAAGACTTGAAGCCAAAGTAGTTGAACCTTTGAAAGCTTATGGAACCATTGTAAAAATGAAACGAGTAAGTAAATTCATTTTTTCTACTATTATTAGGTATTCTGGCAAAACATATGAGGTTTCCAATAACTGTCCTTTTAATAGAAGGTACAGAGTAGTGTTTAGTCATTCTTTTTACACATTCTGAAGCGTTCTTAGAACTTTGAGAATAAGGAAGTATTTTTATATACTACTGTAGCATCATAAAGCAGTTTTGTTTATTATGGAAACTTTAAAATATTTAATATTTATATTCATGAAGAATAGATGGACAAATTATTTTACTAAATGAATTTGTTTATATTTTTGTTTTAAAGCAGGCAATAACATGTAAACTAAAAATGAATGTGACAGAGTTTTTTTCTTAATTTTTTTATTGAGGTATAATTGACATATATTAGTTTCAAGTGTACAACATAACGATTTGATGTTTGTATATATTATGAAATGGTCACAGTAAGTTTAGTTAACATCTGTCATGATACATAGTTAACAAATTTTTTTTCTTGTGATGAGAACTTTTAAGATCTAGTCTCCTAGCAACTTTCAAAATGCAGTACAGTATTATTAATTCTAGTCACCAGGGTATACATTACATTCCCAAAGTTCTATTTTTTAAATCAACTTTATTGAGGTATAATTTACATGCAATAAAATTCTCCTGTTTTAAATGTACACTGAGTTTTAATAAATGTGTATACATCTGTAACTACCACCACAATCAAAATTTTATGTGTGTGTATATACACATATATAAATATATATATATATAGTTTTGCATTGAAATTGTGTCATTATTTGAGAGGATATTAAACTACACACATGCACACAGTCTCACACAAAAAGACACACACTGATTATGCAATAGTAATAATTCCTGTGGTAATGATGCCTGGATCAAATAGGGAGCGTTCTTCCATTCTTAAAACAGATAAGTGTATATTTTACTTCTTAAATAAGAGATTTTTATTAACAAAAAAAAAATGCTTGTTTGCAGGATGACCTCAAAGCAACATTAACAGCAAGGAATCGAGAAGCTAAACAGTTAACTCAGTTAGAAAGAACACGTCAGAGAAACCCATCTGATCGACATGTTATTGTATCCTTTGAATTTGGGTCTTTAAAAAAACATTTTGTAAGGTATGCAGTACAGAAGTAAATATATATGGAAATTATGCATTTCTACTTTAAATGTGCAAAGACTATGAATGTAAAGTTTGAAAAGAAACACATGCATTTACAAATTCTCACTATGGAAATTAGCTAATTTTAAAGAGAATACACAACTTAATTCAGTCTTATGTTGTTTTCCACAAGATATTCAAAATATAAAACACTCATAAGTATAGATGTTTTTATAAAGAATACAAAATTCTAAGATTTTTTTACATCAATGATGACTAAATATTAATTATAAAGTTAAAGATCTATCATTAATCCTAATGTATCAATGCCCTCTCAGCCCTGCATTTGAGAAAAGGAAGGAACAATAATTTTTTTCCCAGTAAAATTCCCTTCATCTTAAAAAACAACAGCTATGTGAAACTACAATTATGACTTCCAGCCAAAGAACCTCAGGAGATTCAAGAGTATAATTGAGGTTCACAGCTGGACACAGATCTAAATAGGAGTGTCTACTCTAACAAGGTTCTTCTGTTCAGAATGATTATTTGTTAAACTAGAATGTGCCTTGTTCAAAACTAAACAGGGACTTCCCTGGTGGTGCAGTGGTTAAGAATCCGCCTGCCAGTGCATGGGACACAGGTTTGAGTCCTGGTCCTGGAAGATCCCACATGCTGTGTAGCAACTAAGCCCGTGCACCACAACTACTGAACCTGCGCTCTAGAGCCCGCAAGCCACAACTACTGAAGCCCGCGCGCCTAGAGCCCATGTTCCGCAACAAGAGAAGCCACTGCAATGAGAAGCCGGTGCACCACAAGGAAGAGTAGCCCCCGCTCACTGTAACTAGAGAAAGCCCACGTGCAGCAAAGAAGACCCAATGCAGCCATAAATAAATAAATAAATAGATAAATAAATAAACTAACTAAATAAAGAAAATAGCACCTGGCTAATTGCCAGCAACTGGGATAGGTGCAGTTGTATATAAAGTACTAACGTATCCTGCTGCCTCTTTTTCCCATTCCTTATGTCTCCTCCCTACTTCTTTAAGGTTTTTTACAGCCCACCTTTGCCAGAAACCACATGAGGATTGACTCTTTGGGGACATTTGAGGTTCCAGAACACCTCCATTTCTGAGGGGAATCTCTTGATTAGTGATTTTGGGCTGCACCAACAGCCTGGTCCTCCTTCCTTTGGACCAAAGATACATACGCCCAACCTTGTAATAAAAATGGGCAGCCACATGGCTAGGATTTCAAGCAAGTCAGACAAACTAGAGAATGCTGGAAAATCTATGACTGACAACTATGGACTAAGGCAGAGACTAGGGAATATCACCAGTTTTTAAGAATCAAGCCAGAGGTCAAAATTTTGCTGCTTTGTTTGGAGGAGAGGAGAGTACATAAGGGCAGAAAAAATGTCACATCTGGAATCTTGAGGAGGTGGTAAGATTGATTCAGGGATATTGCTATGGACACTCAATGTGGAAATAAATGTCATCCTAAGACAGAGATGCCTCTGACTTTGGTACTTTGCTGTAAACACTGCTGTGGAGGAGGCTGTCTTGTACCATAGACAAAGCAGGTCAGGAGTTCACACAGGGGGAGATAAAGCAGCAACTGAATAGATTATGGCTGTAGATGAATTGCCATGCTCAGTGGGAAAGGTGTAGGACTCCAGTGGATTTTGACAACCTGAAACCAGAAAATAAAGGACAGTCTACATATAAATGCATCCACTATAAATATATTCTATCATAGCATCATAGAGTATTTACCAGGATAGACCCTTAAAATTCATCTATCTTCAAAAGAAGCACATTAAAGTTCAGTATATAAAATAAAAGAGTAGTTCTGGTATAAGAGGATGGGGTAAAGAAGAATCCCAGTGCTCTGCCTGGACCCCCTGAAGCCCCTGGTGGCTTCTGAAAAAGCTGCTTGCAACAGTTTGAAAAACACCAATCTGGCTCACTCTTTTATAAGCCATTTTGCACTCATGACTAATTTCATTAAGTATACTGATATCCTTATTCATAAAGTTGTATCACAGTATTTTAATCAAAAGTATCTCCTACCCAAATTGGTATGTTATAGGATTTTGAAGAATTTTCAACAAAAGGAAGAAACAGAAATCTGTATCCACTTTGCTAAAAATAGCTGTAGGAATTTGAGCACGTGGCTATGCCCGAGTAAAAGCTAAGAAATGAATCATAGTTGCTGGAGTGTGGTAGAAGGTTAAGATACCCATGTCCCAGCTGTGGCTTCTGCTTCCCTGCTCTTTGCTAGTTTAGCCAACTCTACCTACCCTTCCAGATTTTAAAATGAAACTGTCAATAAACGGGGAGGGAAAAGATGTTAAGTCAAAAGTAAGTAGTCACGGTAAAGAATTTCACAAGTCATGTGTACTGAACAGTATTAGAAAAATAGTCTGCTTGAATATTCTCATTAGTAAAAGGTTAACATGCATCATAACAGTTAGAAATTTTTTCATAATAAATCCTGTGATAGTTATATTTTTAAAAATCTGAAGATCAGTAAAAAAGAGAATTGTTTTTGATTACTGGTTATGATTAAAAGCATAAAAGTTTGCATGGTTTTAAGAAAACTTTACACCCTATATAGCAAACGTACACACACAGAGATATATATAAATAAGTTTTAAATGCTTAGTTTCTTGAAATTGTATATCTGAATTAACCTAGTTGTAAGAGTATATAATCAATATAAAGTTATGATTAATGTATAATCTAATTGCAAGAAGGTATAATTCTATAATAGAATATGATTTTAATTTATTGGAAAAAATTGTTCTATTTGAAATGTACATTTTTCCTTTATGAAAAATTTCAGTCACAGGTGGGTAATAAAGTGATGTGTGAAGAGAAGGACCCCTATAGTAAACCTTTTTACTTATTTCAATTTATACATTTTCTTGAAAAAGAAAGCAACCGCTTAAATGACATAATATTATGTGTCACAAAACTTTGATTCACAACTGCAAATTTTTCCTATGGAGTAAATATTAAGATGATATGTGATACTTTTGAATAAACATAATACTAACATAGGAAACAACATTATTAGAAAGAATTTAATCAGAAAATTGGGCCATGTTTTTAAAAATGTTATTGTTTAACAAAAAATTTTAAATATTTTGGGGTAAACTGTTGTTCTTAAGGAAGAGATGATTTTTTTAAAGAGAAATACATGATTAGATTGGAAATGTTCTGCACTTTACAGCACTGTAGCCACTAGCTATATATATGGCTGTTGAGCTCTTGCAATGGCAACTAGAGTAACCAGTTTAATTTACATTTGATTTTAATTAATTTAAATGTAAATAGCTACATGTTGCTAGTGGCCACCAAACTGATTGTACAACATGGATCTAGATAGTATGAGTACTTTGAAGGAAAGCATTAGATTTTCCATCTAATTTATTAGTTGCTGGTATATATTTTTTGTAATAGGCATTAACTAAGTAGTAACAGTTTAATATTGTTAGCTTATAAGAAGAATATACAAATAGAAAATCCATGCTGAAATAAATACGTGTAGTGTATATTCTACTCTACCTGATTAGGACATTACAGAAGTAGAAACATTTCATGCATTTGGAGAACTAGAAGATTGAAAATACTTAAGTATTTGGAGGGAGAAAGGGTTAAAGGGGAGAGAGATAGTGAGGAGAAAAGGAGAGTATGATAAATGGCAGAGACAGTGAAATATGTGAAAGCAGTAGAAAATATAGAAAATTGTTTTACCGTAAATCATCTAAGGGTGATATAGGAAAAAAACTGTTTTTGTATGCAGAAAAGGAAGGAATTTTGCTTTCTTTTGAGATCATGAATCATGTCACCTGATAGATTTAAAGTTCTTTATTCTGCATGTGCTTATCGTATAGATGGTTTTATTTTATGTGGTAAAATATATTTTGAATGATTGACACTGTTACGGCAAAAAGCCAGTACCGCAGGTAGCGTTTACAAAAAGACTCAGTCTAATGGATTCTGACTTGAGTTTTTCCTGTACTTTGGCGGAGACACTTTTGTAGGCAGAAACTGAATTACAAAGGGCCACAATGGATGCTGCTCGAACAACTCGCCATCTGGAGGAGACTATTGACAGCTTTGAAAAGCAGAAAATAAAGGATATAAAGGTAACAAAGTAACTGTTAAGGTTCAAAATATGTTTTCTAACCTTATTTTTTATTTAAATTTATGACAAATTTAAATTACTGATTTTTTTAGTCCATAAATAGTCTGTGTGAAAAAGGTGTAAACAAAAATATATCAATGTTATTTTCTTATGGAAACAATGGTATTTAAAGGGGCTCCATTCCCAATCAGAGGCCAGATATTCAAATGTTATTACAAATAGTGTTAATCACAGAAAAGTGACATTTATTATGTTTTTATGTATCAGGTATGGCTCCAGGCACTTTACATAAATTATCTTTTAATCTTTACAGCAACCCCATGAAAGTGAGGTGGTATTATCATATATTATGTAAAAAAAAAAAATTAAGCAGAGATATAAAGTAACTTTTCTGAAGTATCATAGCCAAGTCTGAACTTAAACCAATTATGTATTTTAAAAATCTGTGCTTTCCATTATGATACACTATCACTAATTTTTATAGCTTATAGGTTTCTAATACCTACATATTATCAAATAATTAAGAGTAGCTAACCACATAAACTTGCATCCACCATGGTATGGTGTCACCAGAATTGACTTATTGTAACACATCAGTAGACATTCAGGATCATGGACTTGAGAAGGTCTTCAGTGACTTTCTCATAGGCATCTTGGAAAGATTTGGAGGATTACTTATGATCACATTCTATCCTTTAAAACAAGTCATCTAAGGATGCCTTTTGGCTCACTGCAAATTTTCCTGGAACAGCTTTTAAAGAAAAGTATTACCCTGCTTTCAAAAGTTATGTTCTTGTCAATAAAATAGGCATTATCTGCCACTTAATTGTATCATTCCTCTCTACAATCCATGAAACAACATTCATTTGCCCTTTTATTTTTTTTAAATTTCCTATCATAGTTTCATAGGATTTCAGAACTTTGATTTTTCTGATAGCCAAGCTCAAAGGTCTCTACTTTGCTCCTGAAGATTTAAAAGAAAAAAAAACAAATTTAAGCCTTTCACTTCACTCTGAACTCTGCTGTGTAGATTGCTACTCAGGAAGAGCACCTCAGGAGCTGCCCTGAGACAAACCCTTTTACCGACGTAGGAGAGTGTGGGCAGGGCATGACATTTTACAACTGCTGACATCCTCTCCTAAACTGAGGAAGAAGGGAAGGAAGATTAAAATAATTGGCTTTAATCTGAAAAATGAGATTGGAGACTTGTGAGGTATGTCTGATTCATTGCCACCTAAGTAAGGGCTTCCTTAGTGACTTGGGAGCCTGATTCCTCACTCTACCACTGTTCTTCATGCCTAAAAACTTTTCTTTTACACATGGCAATCTGTGTCTCTGATCTTTAGGCTCACTTCAGTGTTCCATCTGCATGCTGGCCAACTCTACAGCTGTTTTTAATCCCATGAGCATCACCAATTACAAAACGGGCAGAGACAGTGAGTGCAGAATTCCCAACTACAATTCCTACGACCTGGGATTTCCTGAAGCAGTAGGACATGGAGTAAGGGACTGCACAGTGGAGGGTGCAGAGAGAAGAAAAGGGCTTCCAAGCTTCTCTCTTGGCCTGCTATATCATGACCCTGCAAGAGGGAAGTCTTGTGGTGGTCACAAAAAACGACAGGAAAAAACCTACTATTTTAAAAGTGGAGAGATAATTCATATACCATACAATTCTATTTAAAATGTACAGCTCAGTGGTTTTTAGTGTGTTCAGATACGTACAACCATCATCACTCAATTTTAGAACATTTTTATCATCTCAAAGTGAGGCCTAGTACACTTTAACTTTTACCTTCCTGCTCCCCCAGCCCTCACCCCCGGCCTAAGCAACCATCACTAATCTCATGTCTCTTTGGATTTGGCTATTCTGAACATACATCTCATATGAATGGAATCATAAAATACATGGCTTTTGTAACTGGCTTCTTTCACTTAGCATGCTTTCAAGGTTTATCCATAGTGTAGTATGTATCAGTATCTCATTCCTTTTTATGGTGGAATAATATTCCATTGTATGGATATTAACCACATTATGTTTATCTTTTCATCAGTTGATGGACTTTTGGATTGTTTCTACCTTTTGGCTATTATGATTAATGATATAAACATTCATGGACAAGTTTTTGTATAGACATATTTTCATTTCTCTTGGACATTTCATTTCAGTTCAACCATATAACCCGTTGAATTGCTGGTTCATATGGTAACTCTTTAATTATGTCAGAAACTGCTGGACTGTTTTCCAAAGTGGCTGTGCCATTATATTTTCCCACCAGTAGTATATGAGGGTTCCAGTTGCTCTGCATCCTCACCAATACTTGTTGTTCATCAGACTTTTTCATTGTAGCCGTCCTAGTGGGTGTAGAGTGGTATCTTTTTGTGGTTTTGATTTGCATTTTCCTGCTGATGCTTATGGCCATTTGTATATCTTTCTTGAAAAAAGTGTCTGTTCACATCTTTTAATTGGATTATCTTTTACTGCATTTTAAGAATTCTTTATATATTCTGGATACAGATCCCTTATCAGATATGTTTTGCAGTTATTTTCTTCCATTCTGTGAGTTCATTTCACTATCTTGATGGTGTCCCTCGAAGCACAAAGCTTTCTAATTTTGATGAAGTCCAATTTATCTTTTTCTTTTGTTGTTTGTGCTTTTAGTGTCATATCTAAGGATCCATTGCCAAATCTGAGATTATAAAGATTTATCCCTGTTTTCTTCTAACACTTTTATAGTTTTCATTGTCAAGTCTTTGATGCATTTAATTTTTGTGTATCATGTGAACTGAAGGTGTTAAACCCCATTCTTTTGCATGTGACCGACTACCCAGTTGTGCCAGCACCATTTATTGAAGAGACTGTTCTTTTCTCATTGAAGTCTAGGCACTCTTGTTGAAAATCAGTTGACATGGTTTTGTTTCTGAACTCCCATTCTTATTGATCTATGTCTGTCCTTATGCCAGTACCACACTGTCCCAATTAATTAACAGTGCTTTGTAGTAACTTTTAAAATCAGGGTGTGTGAGTTCTATTTTGTTCCTTTTTAAGATTGTTTTCACTATTCTGGATCTGTTGTAATTTGGTATGAATTTTAGAATCAGCTTGTCAGTTTCTACAAGTCAGCTGGGATGCTGACAGGGATTGCATCAAATCTGTAGGTCAGTTTGAGGAGTACTGCCATCTTAAGATTAATTCTTCCAATCCATGAACCTGGGCTGGTTTTCCATTTATTTAAATCATCCTTAATTTCTTTTAACAATGTTTATAATTTTCAAAGTGTAGGTTTTGTGCTTTTCTTAAACTTTTTCCAAAGTATTTTATGATTATTGATGCTACTGTAAATGGAATTGTTTACTTGATTTCAATTGTTCATTGCAAGTGCACAGAAATACAGTTGATTTTTGTGTACTGATCTTATATCTTGCAACCTTGCAGAACTCATTTATTAGGTCTGATAGTTTTTTGCAGATTCCTCAAGATTTTCTACGTACAAGATCATGTCATCTGTGAAAGTATACACTTTTAATACAGGCCCCCATGACTCTAGCAAACTCCCAGAAATTTGAGTTCCAGAGATTAATACCAGATTCTGTTAAGGTTACAAATCTCTGTTCTGTATGTCTTTCCTCCTTACTGTCAAATTGTTCCTTTTCCAAGTTAGGCCTCATTTGAGATGTTTTGTGATAAAGAGGGATGCACAGATCCTATACCCAAAAGCCTCGAAAATCAATCAGAAGGGTTACTTTACCATCCCCTTGTTTCTAACAAAAACAGTATTCAGATAGTGCCACGTTGATCTTACCATGTCTGACAAACACTTCTGTTTGTGAGATAAATTCATGGAAAGGTCAAAACTGTTATCCCGCTCATATTTTGGGAGAAGCAGACACAAAACACTGTTTTGTTTAAGAACATTCTTATTGTACCTGTTACCAGGCTACTGCTTCAGATGGAGGCAGAGCTTCTGGGTCTTCCTTAACCTCCCTGGGGTTAGAAATGATTGGCAGTAGTGAGCACTGCTCATAACTGTATTCACTGTGTTTGAGGTGGGGTTTAATTGACAAGTCCATCTGAATTTTAGCAGCAGTGTTAATTAGTAAGGTAGCACAATTTTTAGGAAAAGACTTTTGATAGGAACCTTGCAAAGAATCTGTCTTTCAGAGAAAAGCTGGTATGAACTTTGTTGTATAGAATGGGGAAGAAAACTCACAATCCTATTTGTTTCCCATGTAATGGAAAAAGTCATCAGTTACATGGTGTTAAGAGAATTTCGACCTATGAAAACGATCTTGACCAGGGGTCACTCCTGGAACAGATAGGGACAGGAATTCAGTATTGGTAAAGTGGCTGACGTGAGCAAGAAATAGCTTCAAAACTTAATTTTTAGTAACTTTATTTTTCTTATAAATAAATACGAAATCACCATGACTTTTTTTCATAAAATTGAGAAAAATGTAATAATTCCACTGCTCAGAAATAAGCCGTGAGCATTTTGGTTTATATCCTTCCAGACTTTCTATGAAATATACACAAGAAATACACTAATAAGTATAATAACAACAAATATTTCTTAGACATTAACTATGTCACACATTCTAAGCATTTTATATGGATAAACTCATTTCCTCCTCATAGTCTCCTATGAGAAAGGTAATATTATTACCACTATACAGTTTTA
Organism: Kogia breviceps; assembly: GCF_026419965.1. Lineage (NCBI taxonomy): Eukaryota > Metazoa > Chordata > Mammalia > Artiodactyla > Physeteridae > Kogia > Kogia breviceps. Next base: position 37,736,030 of record NC_081326.1, read on the forward strand.
TTTAAATGGGACCACACTATATGTAGCATTTCTTTTTAAAATTTAATATATCATAGATATATTTGTGCTGAGGAAACAAAGATCCATATTGACCGTTATGGCATCCTCATATAGTATTTTGCTATATGGATATATCAGTTTATTTAACCAGCCCTCATTGATGGACATCTAGATTATTTTTGCAATTATAGATCTCATTGCATCATTAAACATCAGCCTTTTTTCTGGTCCAGTTATTCTTTGGGGATAAATTACTAGAAGTGGCATTCTCATTCAAAGAGCATACACACTTTTAATTTGGATAGCTGTTTTTAACTTCTGTCCACAAAGCTTTAACCAGTTAAAATTTCTGCAGAACCTTACATGAGCACACCAATGTAACAATGACGAGTAGTAGTATTTTTAATAATAGCCAATCTAATAGGTGAAAAATCAGTATCATCTTAATTTGCTAGTTACTACTGTTGAGGCAGAGTATTTTTTCATATATTTAATGACACATTTTATTTCTTTAGTAAATTACTCACATTTGACCTTAGCCTATATTTTTATTGAGTGTTGGCATTTTTCTTATTAATTTGTAAAAATCCTTTATATTGAGAAAATTAACTCATTATATTAAAGAGAAGATATGTTGCAAATATATTTTCCCATTTTGTTGCTTATGGTATGTTTTTACCACCGTAAAGTCTTATTTTTGCTGCCAGATCTATTGATCTTCTCCTTTTGATTTCTGCCTTGGTGTCATGCTTAGAAAGGAGTTTTCATCCCAAGATTATGTAATTATTTGCTCATATTTTCTTCTAGTATTTGTATGATTTTTAAATATTTTAAATATTTTATGCAGTTGTATTTTGCATATGGTATGAGGTAGATGTCTAACTTTATTATTTTCAAATGGATAGAAAGTTCTCCTGACATCATTTATTAAATAGCCTCTACTCTGGAGAGCTATTTCCCCTTTATTTGCCAAAATTATTAACAAGACCTTTTATGACTTTTTTGTTAAATATCCTGCTTTCTAATTAAACCAGATGGAGGCTTTAATGTTATGATAAGGAACAGTTTCTAATTTAGCTGGTTTACTCCTTGGGCAGTAAAAACAGCAAACTTGTGCTGAGCACTTACTCTAAGCCAGTTACCATACTGTACCTTTTCTTGGATTACATTTAATCCTTAAGGCAAACCTAAGATTTTGAAATTAAGGAAAAAGAACAAACTTTAATATTACACAACTGATTTGTTTCCGTCTTGATTTGAACCCAGGTTTATCTTAATCCAGAGACCCTATTTTAAACTACTAGGCTACCGGCTTTGCAGAATACTTGCCAATGGGTGGAGAAATTCTTATTAGCTCCCCCACCCCCCCACCAATAAAAATTAATAAGTACATACCCAAATGGCCTTCTAGTCACACAAAATAAAATTGAAAAGGAGGAAAAAAAGTAATGCTGAATGCCTCTGTCCCTGACCATACTGACCCATTCCAGACTAGCAGATTACATGAGATCATTCATTGAAAGCTATGTTTATTTGAGGAAAATTTTTTCTAAATATGTATGAATCTTTCAAAGTTCCACCACCTTTCTGGTGACTCACTGAAATTATTTTATTTTAAAAACAATGTTTTTATGTTCTTTCTTATACCAGTTGTCATCTAATTCTTCCTTGCTATTATCCTCCTCCTTTCTGCCCAATTTCCCATGTTTTATGAAATTCTATCAATAGCGAGAAAAAAAAAGTATAACTGGTAGTTTTTCCTCCTTACTATACTCAGGGATATAACTGTCCTCTGTGATAATCTTAAGCCTTCATGGTTCTTGGGTCAAAAATTCCAAGTCTGGAATACTACCTTAGCAATGCCAGATTCTCCATCACTGTTTTTGACAGAAGAGTTAACAGGGCCATTCCCATCTTAAATAGATATATAGTATATGTTTTGTCAAGAAATAAAAGGTCAGACCATAAAGGATTAAACCAAAGTATCACAAAACTTGAGAGTGATTTTTCCCTCATGTTCCAAGTAGTAAATAATAGCCATTTACTAATTAAAGCTACTTCTTAAAATGTTTTTTATCACTAATTAAAACTAAATTTTGAGACTGCAAAATGCTAACAGACTCAAAGTTGAGCTCTGTCTTTTAAAATGAGAGTGTAATAGATTCTTATCAGAGGATATGGATAAACCAAAATAATGTATCATTCTTCAGTGACAGACATATCAACATATTTTCAGGGCTTACTTATGAGCTAAGGGGAATATAACTCCTATAAAATGCTATTATTAAGAAATTGTTAGTTCAGAGATGACATCACATTCAGAGATTTTGGCATTTAATAACTATATTTGAATATTCAAAAAATATTTTAAATTATTTTGAATTTTTTCCATGTTCCTCAAAGTTACCACAGTGGAATAGACTTGAATTAAGCCTAAACCTACAGATTTAGGTGTAATAAGGCTGTAAATGTTTGGATTTCATTAGTTATTAAATAGTGTGCCAGTCTATTAAAGATTTAGAATGTTCATTTGTAGAACTATTTAAAAATAGGAGTAATACCCAACTTGAGTGATTTAAGCTTAACCCCTTACTTTCTAGCTAGTCAACTATCTTAGGAAGACTGACAAGGGAAATACCAGCCCTAGTCAAAAGCCATTCTACCTCTAAGGTCTTCCTAGGTATCTGGAGATTCTTGGTGTGGAATCCAAAGTTGTACCTTGGCATAATGCTGTTTATTAGTCAGTTGCCAGTCCAGTATACCAGAGCACTTTGTGACCTATATGAAGTGACAGTAAAGGTCATTGTCAGTTATAGTTATAAGTCATTTATCCCAGAGCCCAGTCTTTGCATTTAGCCCTACATATGTGCTTGGCAGCTCAGAAGGGTTACTTTCAACTACAGATCTATTTCCATTGAGTAGCAATCAGAAGCCTGTTAGTTCTCCCTTAAATATTTTTCTAATCCTTAAGAATGGAGATGGAGAGGGAAAAAAAAAAATCACAGGACACTAAGGGATATCTGTATGGCTACTTTCCAAGGTGCAGGACCACTCCTATCTGGGTGGTTAACACAGGAGAGCAGAAATGAAGAAAAATGAGTATTTGACTATTCTAGCCTAACCCATCTCATCTATATTGCCCCTTAAGGGACAATGCTTGAGTATTTTCTGTCCTATTCTTATTCTGCCCACTTCTCTTTACATTAATGCTCTGATTTTTTATTGATAAGGGACAAGATAACAAAAGGATAGATCCTATTTTATTGAAAACGTGTCTGGCTTGTATACTTTCCCTACCTACCGATTATCTCACCTCTGCTTAGATCAACATGCACATCTGTATTCATTCTCTTTGCTCATGACCTTCCCTACCATAAGCTGTCCTCCTCATGCTCATAGAGTTTACCTGTAGTTTATTTGTGAAGGAAATGACTGATTCCAGCAAGAACAGCACAGTACAATGAGCAAGAGCTATAACTGAAGAATCAGATCCAAGTCTTAACATTATAGCTGTGAGCAACACGGGACAAGTCATATATTTGTAAACTGGAAGGCTCTATGCAAATGTATGGTGCTATTATCAGTAGTAGGAATGTCATTATTACCAAGTAATCCCTTTGTGGTTAGAGAATACAAGTATCATATAAATATGATGGGATAGAATTCTTGCCTAAAAAACATTCTTTTAAACATCAGTTGGAGTTGCTAAAAAAAAAACAGCTTCAGAACTAAACTGCTTTAGCTAATACTTACAAGCACTGAGCAACAGAGTATGTAATGACATACATTTTAGTCAAATCTTTTTTAAAATCATAAATATCTAATAGAAGAACCGACTAAAAAAGGGAAGTAAATAATAAGATAGGAAATATTTTGTGTAATTTGAAAGTTTTGCTGCAGAAGGTCTTTGCAACTATTTTTTTTCTTTTTTTTTTTTTTCTGTACGCGGGCCTCTCACTGTGTGGCCTCTCCCGTGCGGAGCACAGGCTCCGGACGCACAGGCCCAGCGGCCATGGCTCACTAGCCCAGCTGCTCCGTGGCATGTGGGATCTTCCCGGACCGGGGCACGAACCCGTGTCCCCTGCATCGGCAGGCAGACTCTCAACCACTGCGCCACCAGGGAAGCCCTGCAACTATTTTTATTCCTGTTATCTTTTGTACTTCATCTGCCCTGTGGAAAAAGATACCTCTGTATCTCATAAAATGCCAAGACTATATAGTAAGTAATAAATTTACTAAATTCATGAAGCAGTTTATATGATTGTTTAAATTCAAATCCTTGTTTTTTTAGACTATATTTTCAGAATTTATCACTATCGAAATGTTATTTCACGGCAAAGCTTTAGAGGTCTACACTGCTGCCTACCAAAATATACAAAAGATTGATGAAGAAGAAGATTTAGAGGTAAGACTGTCCATCTAAGTTCAGTTCTATTGATATGGAAATGTTTAAAAGAAAGCATTAGTTTGGGTAAAAAGTATCTTAAATTAGAACACTACGTGATTTAGATGTTATTGTATGCAGTTCCAAAGAGCTGAACCTGTAAGACTTTCTATTTATTTCTATTTATTTTTTAACTGTTCAAATTAACCATGGTAGAGTTCCAAGGATTAACATCTAGTAAAACATAGAAATAAAGCCATTACATGAAATAATGTACCATTTTGACTAGTGATATGTCACTTACATATGCTAAAAATAGCATATATTGATTTGAGCTAACATTTGATTGTTTATGCCACAACACCCGAAGCTTTACATGCATTTTCTCACTCACTCCTGTGATGTAGGTACTGTTAATCATTCTCGTTTTACAACTAAAGAAACAGGTGTAGAGGTTTTAAGTAACTTAACTTGCCCTTGGCTACTTAGCTAGTAAATCTGGCTTCTAACTAGTTTTGTGGGACTTAATCAGTAAGCTATGAAATAAATGTAGGTTTGCTTTGTACTGATAGTTAAATGCAAATAAATCTTACTGGCCAGCTAACATTAGAGCAATTAAATATCAAAGCCTGGTTTCAGCAAGCTCACCTGAAGAGTTAATGTCCTACAATCTCACCTTCCAAAAGGGGAAAAAAAGGCAAAGTATTTTTGCTGAAACAGATAAAATATTCGAGATATACTGTCTACAGAAGTGAAAAAGGCCATGTACACTCAAGATATAACCAGAATTTTGTATTAATAAGTGATAGAATTTGAGAGTGTCTGTCATTTCATAATTTTGAAGATTCCATTTTTTTTTTAACTAAATTATCTATAAAGAGACTCCCTGCACCTTCACTTCCCACTACTCTACTGCTTCCAAGAAACTTGAATTCAGTAAAACCAGATTATAGCTTGGCCAAAATGAAGAAAAGTACATGTTTTAGTATGTGTATATACATTTTCCAGTGCCAAAATCTGATCTCAGTTTTACCTCAGTTAAGCATACATGATTGTATTTCTATTACTGTTTGTTAATAGATAGCTTCTTAAGTGTCTATTCCCTCCAAATACTAAAGCTAATGTTTCTAAATTTTTACTCCTTCTTATATCCTATTTCTTTAAAAAACAGATCAAGCTTTTATCTGTAATTTGTAAAAGTAACAAATGTTTATATAGCGATTACTCTGAACCAGCTACTGATCTATGCATTTTCATTGTATTATTTTAACCCTACCATCAACTTTAATAGAAGTATTTATTATCCTCACTTCTGTGGATGAGAAAACAGGCACGGTGAGGTTAAGGAACCTCCCAGAGGATCCCATAGCTAGTAAGTAACAAAGCTGCGAGCCAAACCCCAAAGTTTGACTATAGACATTGTGTTTTTATCCTATCTATACTGCCAGAAGCGTGGTTCTTGATGAGTGACATGAACCATTTCCTACAAGAAACAACACTATATTGAGTGGCAGGTTCAAAATTGATCCCCCGCTTTTCCTACAAGACTTAAGTTCCTTTTACAAGTATTTTCATTCTCCTTTCTCTAACACCCTTGACCCAATACATTTGTCACTAAAGTCACTAAAAGTTCCTTCAAGCCCTTAGGACCCCAAGATTTTCCTTCTCATTCCAGAGGTCCTAGATATCTTTTTTGTCACATCACTTCCATTACCACTTCTCTTACCACTGTTCTTCATCAGCTAGCTAGGTAGCTTGTAGGATTCATTAAAAAAAATTCAAGATATCAGGACTGTGTGGTAGATGTGTTTTTGAGTATGAACTTCCCCATTTTTTCTAATGGGGCAGTATTGAGCAAGTTAACTTTTTCATGCTTCAGCTTCCTCATCTCTAAAATGGAGATAAGTATAGTGCTTACTCATAAAAAGTACATTCATCAACTGTTCATTGAGCACCTGTTATATGCCAGACACCATTCTAAGTGCCGAGGATTTAGCATTATAAGAATTGGTCCAAGTTGTCAAAAAGCAGAAACTTAAAAGGAGTTCAGACATTTAAAGAATATACCGTGTAACTATTTACATTTTATAATGTGAAGAAAAATATATAGTGTGCTGAAAGTGTATGTGATGGAGGATTCTAAAGTCTAGAGAATCAAAGAATGATTTCTTAATCAGAAGTTTGAGGGATAAGTAGGATACGTGGCAACAGCTTTCAGGCAGAGAGCTCAGATACATATACAAAGGTCCCTAAGATGTAATGAACTATAGGCCTAAGCTATCACTACGATGCCATACAGAAATTGTGGAAAGGAGAAGAGAGCAGTCTGGGGAAAGCTGTGTGGGACAAGTCGAAGTAAAATTACATCAAACAACTACCAAGATGAGGAAGGACCCTTTAAATAAAAGTTTCTTGGAAACAAGTAGAGAAAATATGCAGAGGAACAGAGAAATAATTTGCTCTTCTTCTTAGATAGCAGTCCTGACTTATTCAGGCAGCAGGTAATTTTTTGCATCTAGTTAACAGAAACCATCTTACCTGATTTGTTCTTCACATAAAAAGTACTGTCAGGCCCATATTCCCCTTCAAAATATCACCTCTGTACATTCAGTTCAGAGCATATTCAGATCTTGAGACTCACTCCTAGAAGAGATCTTGGACCACATTGTTAAATGCATTATTGCCGATAAATTAATATTCCTGTAAATCTTTTGTTTTGCAGTAGGAGACTAATATTCAACTGATTTAGACTTTTACCCCAAGGGTTGTAAATTATCTTCCATTTCCCACTTTTATCTTTGCTAGAAGAGCTTAAAAAGGAATGTTGTTCTAACAAAAATATATTTCTTCCAAATACCAGTGGATTGAGTTGTCCAGTTTTGCTATCATACCAGGATGCCAGGTTCCATGTCTGGCACCAAAATATAATTGGGCCCTCAGTAAACTGTTCAATAACCTAATTATTAGCATGCCTGAATTGCCCTTAAACCAAGTCATACCTCTTGCATTAAGTTTCATCCCTTGATTCCTTTTGTGTCCTGCACTTCTTTAAGGTTTAAAGAAATGTGTAGAGACATCCCCTAGTTTGGGTCGTTTTTTCTTAAAACACCCAGATTAAGTTCATGTTAACATCATTCATTTACCAGGCTACTGTCTTAAGCTGGAAGGAACTGCAAAGATAAAACAAGGCTTCTTGCTCTAGAGGAACTTAAAACTAGTTGTAGAAACAGACATGTAATTACAAAACAGTGAGATAAAAGCTGTACTGAGGGTATAAACAATAGGAGCTACTGACTAGAGAACAGGGGAAAGCAGAAAAAGATGGCATTTGACTTGGCTCCTGAAGGATGAGTAAGTGCTCTGAAATTCCAGGCTGAGGAACCAGCACTGCAAAGTCACAGTAGTATTACATGTTCTGCATATAGGTATGCTACAAGTGAAGTATAATGGGTAGGTTTAGGTGATTGTAAGCCTTGAATGTCACCTAAGGCATTTAGACTCTCAATAGCCAGGAGCCAAAGTTTTCTAGTAGAGAAATCATATTTTGGTTTGTAGTATGCTAATTCTAAGTAAGCTAAAGATGTATAGAGTCAATAAATTAAAATAGAACTACCTCAGGTGAGAAATTTAGGGAGAATGCCCAGGCTTCTAGCTTGGTCTAAGGTTTTGGTAATGTCTTTCACTGTAAAGGTGAATCCAGAGCTACACTGTCCAGTATAGTAGCCATTAGGCATATGTGGCCATTTAAGATTAAATTATACTTAAAAATTCAGTTCGTCAGTCACGTAAACATTTCTAGGGCTCAGTAGCCTTTTTAGACAGCACAGAACAGCAAGCATTTACATCATCTCAGAAAATTCTATTGGACGGTGTTGGTCTAGAACAGAAGGTACTGGGGAGCATAAATATGGCTATCAGAAGAGTCTACAGAGAATTGGTGGAAGGGTAGCCATAAAACACTATGTAGATCTTTCAGAGAAAGGTGTCAAAAACGGTAAAGTGGCCTAAGGGAAACCCTTTAAAAATATTTCGGGTATATGCAGTAGAAAAAGGGATGTGAAGAAATAGAGCAGCTAGCACCTGAAGAGTTTAGTGATGGCATGCATGGAAAAGAAGTTTCAGGACAAGGTCAGTTGAAGACAAAAAGACAACTTTGGTGACTGACAGCAAGACCAATTTCAGTGGAAGGGGAAAGGCTAATTGTAGTTTATTGACAAATGAAGTAGAATGTTTGAGAAGTTTTTTAAAAAGTGAAGTTATACCTTGAAGTATTTTTTTTTTAACGGCTCTTGCTTGTTTGTGGGGGAGGAAAACTGGAGAAAGAGCTTCTGTTTGTTGAAGTTTCGCTAAAGGGAAAGCGTACCTTGGAGAGAATCGGAATGACATTTGCTTTAAAAAAGGAAAAGGATAGGGTGAAGAGTTGAGGAAAAAAAGAGGGAATATGAAGAAATTCACATCTGACAGACCTGCCTTCTTTATGTTACAGAAATGGTGGAAAAGCTACAGGTAGGGAAGCTTAAGACCACAGTAAGATTTGGAACTACTGCTTTAAGGAAAAAGAACCGACAAGTGATGGCATTCCAGATCCTAGTGAGACTGGAATCCATAAATTAGAGTGGCTCCATTTACTCTTCTGTGATATACTGTGAAAGCCATCAGTGAATTTAAACTGATAAAGAGTTAAGGACAGGCAGACCAGAAAGAATCAAAGGTGTGACTTAGTCTTCCCACTGGCTTGCATACTCTTTGAATGTAGGAACTTTTCACGTTTCACCAGCCAAAGCTCTTACGTGATTGTTTCAGGGCCCATCATCAACTTAGGTGGTTCAATAGAATTTTTTAGCTTACATCTTTCCAACTTAAAATATTTTTTTATTTTTTGATTTTTGTTTTAAATTTACAATAAATAAATGAAACATTGTCCCCAGTGTGGGGAGGGGAGTTGCTTAAAAAAAATTCTAAACTAAGGGGAACTTAACATGATTTTCTAGATTTCCATTGTTTAGTATCACTTTATAACATTTTATCATTGCAACAGGTTTTCCGAAATTCTCTGTATCCACCAGATTATTCATCCCGTTTAGATATCGTAAGAGCAAATTCAAAGTCACCTCTTCAGAGATCACTGTCAGCTAAGTGTATATCTGGAACAGGACAGGTGAGCTAGAAACCATAATTTAAAGGAATGTGAGCTACTGCCTTTGGAATTGTTCAGTACTAAAAATGTTTTCCTTAAGTCACAGGACTTTGAATAACTTACCCTCTCTTACCCTCTTATGTAAAATAACAGAAGACTGCACTATGTTCGGCTCTTAATTCTTATATCATCTGTAACATATTACTCTCTGAAGCAGAACACTTGGGAGCAGAGGTGGAAGGGACAGGAAAATGCTGATCTACGTTTGTTCTCTGGTATAGCATGAAGAGCACAGATTCTGAAATCAAACTATTTAGGGTTTAAATCCCACTATCACAGCTTACTGGAAATGATACCTAAAAAGGGCTTTTGTTGAACATTATCATAGATCCAGAAGCACATATCTTTAGGGTAAAGAATCAATTTTCTTTTCTTCTATATCCAGAAAGCCTGAAGTACCTGGTATCTAGAACAGAGAGGGGTCATCCACCTTTTTCTCTAAGGGGCCACACAGAAAATAGCAGGTTTTGTGGGCCATATGGTCTCTGCCCCAACCAAGAGCAGCCATAAACAATACATGAACAAATCAATAGTTGTAATAAAACTTTATTTACAGAAATGCCACAAACTGGGCTGTAGCTTGCCAACTCCTGATTTAGAAAGCTATGGCCTTTTTCATATCTAGCCTTCAAAATTTAAAATTGAGCAAAATATTTTCAAAATATAACTTTCAGGTAAGTGTGACCCAGTACCTTCTGTTTTCATTTGATTCTCCTCTAAGCATTTATTTACTGCTTTTTATTTATGCATCTCTCCCCCTAACCAAATTATATTATTATTCCAGTACTAAGTGCCTTGCACATAAATTCCATAAATCTAGTATTATAGTACTATAGTATTATAGCATGCAGAGTTTTGACCTTTTAGAGCTAATATCACCTAAGTTAGCCAAGATCTGTGTAGCACTTTAGAATACATAATCCCAGGGTTTCTCAACCTCAGCACTATTAACTTTGAGCCAGATAATTTGGAGGGGGGAGGGAGGCAGGGGTACTGTCCTGTGCATTGTACAGATGTTGAGCAGCATCCCTAGCCTCTACCCACAAGATGCCAGTAACACACACACAAACACACACCCCAGTTTTGACAATCAACAGTGTCTCCAGACATTGCCAGATGTCCCCTGGGAGGTATTATCACCCTCAGAAAAGTCTGAAGCAGGATGACCCAAGTGGCAACAGTCAGGACTTAAAGCCAAGTAGTGAATTCAGATTCTCAACTCATTACATTTAAATCACACTATTTTTAAAGTTTAATATTTCAGTTGCCTAATTGAGATATCCTTGTGTTCTTGCCATCCCTTTAATGACTCTCATTCAGATACCTGTTTCTGTGACCTAAGAATTGTTTAACTTAAAATATTTTTTGACATTGATAATATACGGACACTATACTTTTCTCTGAAAGTCGGTTATTGAAGTACTGGTACCCAACTGGAATCAAGTGACTATAATTTCACAATTTTCTTCAAAAAATAACATGAATGAAAAAATTTTGCATGTTTTCAAACCTTAAAATACAATAATTCATAGGGAATTTTCATTACTAAAATTACTACTTATGGACATTTTTCTGAAATATTTGTTCTATGTGTACTTCTTTATCAGGGCCTATTAAAAATATACCAAGCATGTAAAAATATTTTTTAGTTAGTATTTTTTAAAATGTTTTAACTTTTAACAGGTATCCACCTGTCGACTAAGAAAGGATCAACAAATAGATGATGATGAAGAGGATGAAGACTTAGATGTTACGGAAGAAGAAAATTAAATTTCTTAAGTAAACTTTGCATTTCCATTTTCATCTTAAATGACTTGGAATCCAGAATGACTAAAACTGTAAAACTTTATACTGGCTTGAAATGAAATGAAATCCTACTGGAAATGGAGAAATTATTAAAGGAAATTTATGCTGACCAAAAATGAAGGTTTTAAAAAATATTGCACACCAGTCATTTCAACATTCTATCTAGCAGTATGTGATCGTTTTGTATAGGTTCCATTTTTTAAAAAAGATTATGTATTTCAGAAGTATTTCATATTAATGCACTATACCTAGTTGAGGTAACACTGGTTAAATAGATAACAACAACAAAAATCTAACAATCCCACTTGCCTCCTTTAGGTTAAGACACCATGCTTTCAATACCAGAAAAAGGTCCTAGATAGTCATTCTGATGAAATACAAATTCTGATCCATAAAGCTTTAATCAAAAAGCCAAGTTTTCTTTTTTTACTGTTTTTTCACTTCTACTACAACCTGAAGTTTCATCATTCAATATATAAATTTACTTTTCAATGAGATTATTATAGTCACTCGTAACAATAATAGGACACTACGATATTGGTGTTTTACAACTATACATAAAGCTTAAATTTTAGCTTTAGAAAGCTACATTCAGCTTGATTCTGGTTTTAAAACGAAGCCACTGTCATGCTAAAGTGCTATATATGGCACTACAACTTTTGCAGAGCTATGATTTGGTGGAATGTTGCCCTAAAAAACATCATGGAAAACCATAAATCAGTAAAAATTCTATAAAACTTTTATCAAATTACCATCTAATCAATAAAAGAGTATACAGTCACTCTTGTTCCTGAAAATATAAAACAATTTAATCAGAGCCTTTCAGTATGTCTGATGCTTTTATTCTTTGGGTGGGGAATTGTACTTGTTATTTCATAGATCCCAGTCAGGCATATAAAAATTAAGAAATGATCATTTGGGATTACCACAAAAAGATAACAGAAAAATAAAGACTTTCCAGAAAGCTTTTTTGACTTTGTTATTCATGGTTCTGTTCTTAATAAAGCACTGCTTCATGAAAATAGCCCTAAGTGATAAATTTACTTAGTTTTTAAGTAAATATTCAAAACATTTTAAAATCCTAAATTATTTGATATTCTTAAAAAACTGAGGCTATCATTGCATTTTTATTTTCTCAGTATTAATCTTGGTATTTGTAGCTGGGAGAAAAAAAACACAGTTCTAGTATTGCTCTTGCTGCTTATGATAGCAATTCACTTCTCTTGAGCATCAGTTGCCCTATGTGTAAAGTTAAAATAGTGCCTGATATATAAAGCAATCAGCAAACAATTCTGATATAAAATGTATGCTTTGGCTACTTCAAAAAAATATTCTAAGGACAAAAGGAATATTATACAAAATACTTCCAATGTAAAATTAAATTTTAGACCAGATGTAGGTTGGCAAACTCCTTAAAGGGTTACACAGTTAATATTTTTACAGTTTGTGAGCTGAGAGACAAAATCAAGGCTATTACATAGGTACCTATGTAACCCTATTTAAAAATGTAAAAACCTCTCTTAGCTTCCTTATAAAAAGGCAGGCTACAGGCTTCCATTTTTTATCTCCAAAATAGGTTTATTAGGGTTATTGGAACTAAGTGATATAGTTAATTCACATGTAATTAAAGATCATAAATACAGTATGTATTACAGCTCAGTAAATATTAGCTTACATTTAATACAAAGATGGAGGTGATAGGGTCACTGCTTAATAGGTGATAAATGGACCAAGAGCCAATGCTCTTGACAGTGTTTTCAGTAAGTGGTAAGTTACTTTCTAGGCATGATCTATGTTCTTCAGAATACCTCGAGTCAAAATGTTTGGCTTTCAGATAATTAAAATGCCACTGGGTATTAAACTAGAGAACCAATATGCCACTGTACCTGATACATCTAGGAGAGGAAACAAAACTGACTATGAGATAATTATTGAAGCTGGGCGATGGGTATATGAGGATTTAGTACACTATTATCTGTTTGAAATTGGTGGTGTGCTGGTAATTGGCTCTCTGGGGTGGAAAATGCCCTGATTTTCTGCATTTACCAATTTCCATGGTGTAAATACTCCTACCATGGCCAATTTATCAACATGTCACTGAAGGTAGAGTTGGGAACAGATATGCAAAAATGGGTCCCAAGCAGTAGAAGCCAGCTTTCTGTAATAAACTTTTTAAAGTTAAAAAATATATTAAACCGAAGATTACGGAGTAAATTAACTATTCATATCAATCCATTAATTTTACAATCAAAATACAAAGCCTGTGTTTACTATTGTGATAGCCTCTTATCTACCACCACCATCCCAGCCTAGATTGAGAAGCAGTTCAATATTAAGTGATACTGCACTTTAAGCTTCCTCTTAGCTTTTATTGATATATATTTAAGAAGCATTTTTAAGTCTTTCCATATCCTCCTCAAATAAATCATCTATACAATCTCTGAGCAGTTAAAAATATTTCTTCCTGTTGTCATTTTCCTAGCTGCTTGTAAGCTTACTAGTTTCAAGAGCCATACTGATGTGCTTTTTTGAACAAAATTTACCATTTTATTCATTCCACTAGCAAGAACGACATTCAACATAATTAAAAACACACAGAAACTTCGGCTGGTTTTTCTTAGACTTCTTTAAATCACTAAAGATTAATCCAAAATACTTATAGCACTAACTAGCTAAATACTGACAAAGTATTCTACTTCTGCCATACCCTATTATTAAATGACTAAACTACTGATATAAATTCAAACTTTATTCTTATTTGCTCACTGTGGGAAATATCTAAATCACAGAATTGAGGAAAATTAACTTTGTTTTATGTAAACTATAAAAGGCCAACCAAAGTCAAGTCGTGTTTCATAAGATGAACAATTTTAAATTAGAAGCCAATACATAATGTTTGTCTCCCAGAGAAACTCTGGATGTTTTAGTTACTTTGTCTTTTATTAACAATGTTTGGGCATACTAATTTTATCTTTTCTTAATGCTATTTTTAAAGCAAAAATGGGGGTAAGAAAATATCCTTTACTCTTGAAAATATTTTTAGCATGGTCTTACTAAAATTAAAAACAGCATTTAACAAAGTTAGCAGGCAAAAGTATTAAAAGCATGAACTGGAGTGTGTAGTCTGTCTGGGTTGAAATTGGCTCCATGATTTACTAGCTATGACTTTAAGCAAGTAACTTAAACTCTCTGAATTTCATTATCTCATTTGTGAAATAGAGCTAAATACTCTTAAGCTTCTTAGGGAATAATTAAGATTGACATTATACATGTAAAGTACTTATACTGCCTAGCACATAATAAGTGCCCACTGTTAGCATTAACATTATGATGGTATAGAAAATCAAATCCAGTATTTGCAAAATGTCTACACTAAATGTCTAATATCAAAGAAGTCAAAATTCAATCTCACAAGTCTTGTTATATTTAGTCATTGAGTCTTTGGATAAAAAGTTTTGAAATTAAGAAATGAGAACCTAACTTTAAAAATACAAGTTATATGAATCATCAGTAAATTCTTCCTAGAAACACGAACTATGTCCATTTATCAGATTCTTCCCAGCATAAGCCTGAAAGTCCCCTTATACCTATAATTACTTTTTGTCTTTAAATATTTTGAGTAAATCTTATCAGTTTGGTTGATGAGATGTTGGAAGAAACCACAGAACTATACACAGCACTAATACACTATTATTACAGAATGTTTGGTCTCTCCTGTCATAAATATTACCTTATACAGCTGTTAGAAACCGTCACAAAAGAAGCTATAGTTCTTTTTTCTCTTTATACAAATACAATTAGTTGGTCTATTCAGTTGCAATTTTTTTATTTTTATAAAATTTTGAAAGTTATGATCATCGAAGTTTTAAGAATTTCCTAAGCTTTTTACATAAGTAAACTTCAAGTTCACAGTCTGTCAATTTTGAACTATTTATGATTAAGAGGAGGCTTAACACAGTAATATCTCAGACAAGGAAGAGGGCATTAGTTCTGCAGGCAGTTAGCAATGAAAATGCTAACCCTGAACAATCAGTCACTGACCATTTCCTTATACAGTTTTGAGTAAAAAGATGTAGGCTACAGAATGGAAACAAAAGTGAATATAAAACTTATCTTCCCCAAATACAGTTCTACTATACAAGTCTTGATGTTTACCCATGACATCAACAAAAATTAATGCACTCAGTGAATTAGTTCTCTCCCCCACTGGTCAAAAAAAAAAAAAAAAAGGCATATATATTTTTAAGTTAGAAAAAGTGAATGGCAATTTGCAAGCAAAAGAAAACCAGATTCACATTCTACTATTTACATTTGTTCTATTCACAGGTCAAAATTAAAATGTTTCATTAGTTAAAAATAAACACTTAAAAAAATGCATTTTACTGCATCAATACTGTGGGGAGGTAATTCTGAATTTAGAAATGCTCTCTAGAGCAAAATTAACTTAACCTTGCGGGGGCCAACTGGCCTATCATTCAGATCTTTAATAGCAGCCATAGCTTCATTGTAGTTTATCATGGCAACAATGGCTTCCCCGGTAGGTAATCCTTGCTCGTTATACTGTATTGAAACTGAATCAGGTATGATTCTGTAACCATGGAAAAAGTCTAGAATTTCATTAACATTAGCTTTAAATGGAAGATTCATTATTTTAATGGGTGTTACTCTACCTGAATTGCAATTTAATTTTGGATCAGGCATAAATCTCCCCTCAGGAAAACTTCCCATATTACGCTTTCCAAAATCAAACTTGCCACCTTCTGGGCGACCAAAATTCACAAAAGGGCGATGACTTCTAAAATCATCAGGGGGGCTCCTAAACTCCTCACCAGGAAGTCTAAAACTGTCAGTAAGTCTAGGGTCCTCCTCTGGAGCTTCCCTGAGGTCTTCCTCCGGGAGCCGCCTGAAGTCCTCATCAGAAGGGCTTCTAAAGTCTTCCTCCTGGGGACTCCTGAAGTCCTCATCAGGAGGGTGCCTAAAGTCTTCATCTGGAGGGCCCCTGAAATCTTCATCCATTGGGTGCCTAAAATTTTCCTCTCGGGGGCGCCTGAAATGCTCCTGGGATGGCCGCCTGAAATGTTCCTGAGGTGGCCGTCTGAAATGCTCCTGGGGCGGCCGCCTGAAATGCTCCGGGGGCGGCCGCCGGAAATGCTCCTGAGGTGGCCGCCGGAAGTGCTCCGGGGGCGGCCTCCGGAAATGCTCTGGAGGTGGCCGCCGGAAGTGTTCCGCAGGTGGCCGCCTGAAGTCCTTCTCAGGAGACCGTCGGTAATCCTCCTCAGGAGACCGCCTGAAGTCCTCCTCGTGGGGCCGCCTGAAGTCCTCCTCAGGAGGTCGCCGGAAGTCTTCCTCTGGAAGTCGCCTGAAATCCTCCTCAGGGGGCCGCCTGAAGTCTTCCTCTGGTGGTCGCCTCCATTCCCCAGGGGGAAGCCGTCTGAAGTCCTCCTCAGGAGGCCGTCTCCAATCCTCCTCAGGTGGCCTCCTGAAGTCTCCCTGGGGGGGCCGCCTCCAGTCCTCCTCAGGGGGTCTCCTGAAGTCTTCCTTGGGAGGCCGCCTGAAATCCTCCTCAGGTGGCCGCCTCCAGTCCTCCTCCCGAGAGTGCCTGAAATCCTCCTCCGGAGTGTGTCTGAAGTCCTCTTCCCAAGGGCGCCTGAAGTCCTCCTCAGGAGGCCGCCTGAAGTGTTCCTCCCGAAGGCGCCTGAAGTCTTCAGGGGAGTGCCTGAAATCCTCTGGGGAATGCCTAAAGTCTTCTGGAGGGCGCCTTTCAGGAGGTCGGAAATCCCCCTGGGAATGCTTGAAATTGTCCAGTTGCCTCAAGTCCTCTTGCCGATGCCTAAAGTTTTCAGAAGAGCCAACCGAGTATAATGGTAGATCATTTGAGTCAAATGAATGGGAATGATCATCTCTATCACATGACTCTGAATGGTCATGCATTCTCTCACTGGACATTGAAGAAAAATTTACACCAAACTCCCGCATTTGTACCTCAGATATGAGCCTTAACAATACCTCTGTCCCCAAGAATCTTCGTCGGTTTAAACGTTCAGCTTTCATGGCCTGTTCTTCTGATCTGAATTTCACCAATGCTTCTCCTAGACCAACACCTTTGTCATCATAAAGCAAGCAAATGTCATCCTCAGCAAGAGAAAAGTCTGCAAAGAACTTCTGCACTTCAACTTTTGTAACATCAAATGGAAAATTTCTTATATATATGCACAGTTTCTGGCCAGAATAGCCTTCTTGAGAGGATTTTTGTGAAACGTGTCCAAGCCTCTCTTTCTCTGTTGACGCTGGTCTTTTCTTTTCATAACATTCAATGAACTTCAGCATCTGTTTTCTAGAAACTGGATCAATATGAACTGGACGATACTGTAAAACAGTCTTATGTAAACCCAGAGCAGTGTTATAGTCTTTCAGAGTCTTGAACATCACAAAGGCATATCTTGTTCTTCTTTCATCCTTATATAAAAACCTAATCTGTTCATTAGTCAGATCAGTATCTCTAAAGAAATTTCTTAAATCTCTTTTGTTAATACTCAGGGACAGATTTTTTAAGTGAACGTAAAATCCAATAGGAGAACGAGAACGTGTTCTTCTGGGAGATTTTGAATGAGATCGTTTCCAAAAATGTCTATCATTAATTCCTCTTGGTGGAGAATGTTCTTCAGTCCTCATAGAAATGTCACCCTCCTTAACTGCATTACCTCCAAACTCAATCCACTGTTGTTCCGAGCCTTGCATTACTTCAATAAATCTTGAACCCATAAAACTTCTATGACATTTAAGACCTCCTGAAGCATCGATACATGAAGCAAATTTTACTATGGCATCACCATTATTTCGGCCATCATGATGCTTCAAGAAAATTACTCCATCCACACACAAACCAGAGAAAAAGACACGTACATCATCTTCGTTTACTAAGTAAGGCAAGCCTCGTAGAAACAAGTAAGGATTCTCTGCCTTCAATGGCCGTGTCTTTCTTGGCCTTAAATCACCTTGTCCTGTACCATTAGTATGAAACCCAGCATCTTGATTAATCGGAGAGCCATATCCAGAATTACTTGCTTCTTCTTTAATAGCCTCAACAAAATTAGATAAGCTGCCAACCCCTGGTGCCCCAGATCCTGGTCTCTCTCTTCCCATGCGATCAGTTCTTTTCATTTCTATAGTCTTCTGCATTTCTGCCTTACTACTAAGAAAAAGCTCTACAGATGAATCCTTGATAAACCCTCCTGAACGACTTATGGCACGTCTTGCATCTTCATCTGTTGCAAAAATAATAAAAGCCTCCCCAACTTCCCCTCCAATTATATGCACTCCTCCATCAGGAATAGTCAATCCCGTGAAGAAGTGACGAATATCCACAGGCCCCGCAATAAAAGGAAGCCCCAGTAAACGGATGACTACAGCCATGCTGAGCTCAAACCACAGCAATAATGACCTGCAGACAGAAAGGTACACATAATAGCAAGTCTTATTTTTGAAGTACCTAATCCCAAACTAAGCTTAATAGTTACTTGGTTCCTACCTTCTTCTGCATTTATAAATGAAAATAAGACATGAGTTCACAAAGATATTGACTGTATCTAATTCTTAAAAAAAGAAAAGGAATAAACTTTCTCCCAACTAAACATACAAATAAATAAGCCAGCTACTTTGAAGAAACATTTCCTATCACCTATCCTATACAATATGAGCATCAAAAATATCACATCTTCTTTGTAAGTCTGCCAAGTGCTACTTCACAACAAGACCAAACTATTTTCAGACATATCTTCTAGTGAAACATGGAAGAGAGCTTTGGCGATTAAAGAATTTTACCAACCACAACGAATTTTACATACTTAGAAAAGACATCTATGGTCAGTATATAATTGCTGCTCATGATAATAAACTGCTTACCACTAGTGCATCACTGACCAGACTTAAAGTACAGAAGCCATATGTACCTAGGTGTACTATTCTACTTTGCATTTTTTTTTTTTGTCAAGCTTCTGTGAAACGCCTTAAGCTCTGGATATCTTACCTTTTTTTATTTCTTGTAGACCTGTTAATTCTGTAAAAGCAACTTAACTGTGGAAAGAAAATGAAATATAATTAATCCTTGGACCCTGCAATTGATCTTAAACAACGCCAGATTAGGATATTCACTTCAGAATTACCTATTAAAAGTGAAGCAATATAAGGAAGCACAACTAAGGGCATTACAAAATGGTTATCTTTGTTCCAAGGGGAAATTAATCATCCTTCAGCAAAAAGAAGGTACAGATTCCAAGTAGACATCGGCAAATTATTTAGAAACAGAAAACCTGAAAATTTAACAATCAGTCCTTGATTGGAAGTGACATGAGGAAAAAGGTGCTGGACATGTTATATATTTTGATTGGAATGCTGGTTATATGGTTGTATAAATTTATCAAGGCTAAATGAATTCTATCCTTAAGGTCTGTGCATTTCACTGTATATGAATTTTATTTCTACTTAAAAAAACAAAACAAAACTGTTCTACAAGTAAAATGGCAATTTAACACCCAAAATTCCCAAAACACCTTCTATTCACTTCCACCCATGAAAAGACCAACATCTAATTCATTATATCCAACTCTCCTGCAAATCTCCTCCCTTTCAAAACATAAGACCAAATCAAATTAATAAATGATACAATGAACACTAATGTTTCAAATGCAAAAACCAATTTTTAAAGCAATAAATCCAAGACCAATGGCTACCATTTGGACACAATTTTACATTCTACGTATACACCTCACATTTCTAAACATGGAACCAAATTTCCTGATTCCACTATAATTAAGACAAATAATAAAATATCCCTAAAATCTAAAATCTCAAACTACTACTCTTATACTCAACTATTGCTACTCCTTATCTTAAACTCCTAAAAAACTACTATTAAAATTCATCTTAAGCCAGAAAGAAAATATTCAGATAAACACAGAATCTTATTATGCTAATAAGTTTATTCCATTTCAAACAACTATCCTGCATTCTACCGAGGAAACCCAAATGACAATGTAGAATGGTAAAAATATAGCAAGAATATATTAATTTGGAATGTTTGAGGATATCACTATTAACAACTCAAAAATCTCAATTTAATATTCCTTAAGGAAATTACATCTAATACTTTCAGATGTACCCAAACAAAGTAGTCTTAACCAAGTAAGTTTTTAAGACCTGCTAAATTAGTGATTATAAGTTTATGTTTTTAGTGTGCAAATAAAGGTTGTTTTAATTCCGTACTTACACCTAAGTACCACTCATCCACAAAAGTGGTGTCTGAAAACATGTTCTTTGAGGTCTGCAAGGCTTATTTTCCTTTGAAAAATGTCCATAGATTACTTTTTAAACTACAAGCTAAACTAACAAGGATACCAAGAAATTAACTGGCACATTTTACACATCTGAATTATCGATGCCAAACTGATATTAAAAATATTAATGAGTTTTACTATAAAATATTTGCATGGTATGTGGGGGGAGGGGCAGAGGACATATGGGAAATCTTTGTACCTTCCACTAAATATTACTGTGAAACTAAAAAAAAGTTCTAAAAAATAGTCTATTAGAAAATATCTGCACTGTCTCCCCAACCCCCCCCCCCGCCAAAAAATGTGTATAAGCTTAGTTTCTTCAACAAACCAACATCCACACCAACATTTTAACAAAAACTACAAATGGCTTCTGGAATAGTTGTCCACATTACTGTTCCAAGACTCCTTCCTATGCAAAATGATTTAGCTCCTTTTTTGCTTTTAAAATATTTTAGAAAGCAGTGTAATAAACATCATTTTGTCCCTCCTAAACTTTTTTAAAAATTCAATAGGGAACAGAAATCTATCTACAGAAAAAGCTGAGAACATTTCACGGAATAATTAATGCCAAATACAAAAAATGTCTTATAATTTATCCTAATTAGTAAACACTATTCTAAGTAGTTCCACGAGTACAAATTCGTGAATTGCAATTCAAGTAGAATATATAAAATGTTTCTTCTAATTTGCCACAAATATAACTATTGCTTAAACTTTTCTGCCCTTGCGATAGAAAGGTAATGTACCATTTATCCCTCTAAAAAACACACCTAGGAGACCACCTATAAGAAATCACTCTGAAAATAAGCATCTTTCCTGTGGTTCCCATGTTATTTCCTTAAGCAAATTCCCCAGAAATTCTATTCTTAGAACATTACACAAAAAAGTAAAACACAAAAATACCCTAAAATACTCTACACTTAAAATTTTTCTACTTACGAATGCAACAAAAGTATTTTTGTGGCTGTGTTGGTTTAAAGACAGTGATCTGTTAGAACTTCTAATCTATGAAAAGGAAGTGGGTCCTTAAGAGCTCATTTAAGGGCAAGTCGCTGAAATTAACAAGCTCATTTTAAATAATTTTGCTAATTTTATCCAACGATCAGCCCACTTAATCATCATTATCACAAAAAAAAAAAAACATGAAATGTGCATCTTCTCATCAAGACTGAAAGGGAAAAGGGAGGAAGGCTAAATTTAAATGGTATTATTTCATATCCATTTATTTTAACTAGAGAATAGCAAGTCATTTTCCAGACATGGTGAGGGGGAGAACACTGCCACTATTTCTTAAAACCTAAAGTTAGGATGAAGCACATTTGAACCACAAACGCAAGAGTTTCCCCTGCAGAAAATAATCTACCCCAGTCCACAATGATTCATTATGACGATCTGCCTTTTATCCTTTTATAATGTAGATGGTTAAAATAAAAAACTAAAGACATGACACAGAGCCAAGTCCCCAGTAGGAACCGTAAATGAAGATGAATCCACACGGCACAGGAATTCCCATAACATCCATCATCCTCAAACGGATCATCCGAAGGAATTGCTTCTATAGCCCAAAGCCTTTGTCCATACTCCCAGGGGTCTGAGCTTCCGTCTTTCGCACCAGGCCAAAGTTGCTACGTGGGATCCGATGCTGTAGCCAGACCTTCAGCCAAAAAAATCAGCCTTCATATTAACCTGGACCGCCCAACCTCCGTGCCTTTCCTTTACACCGTCCCAAGGGCAAACATTCCGCCCTAAGTCGCCAAAACGTTAACTGTCCCCAAATCTAACTGAAACACTTTAGCTCCCCTCAAGCCTAATGAGCCAGGCCTTCAGCGCTTTTCTGCCACCGCTGACTACGATGACATAGCAAAGAAAAAAAAATACCTATGCAATCCTTCGAGATTTTCACTCTCAAGCAGACTGGCAAGTGCACACACACCACCACATGGACGGGGGAGTCGGTATTCAACAAGGAAAGAGGGTGCCCTAACGACAGAAGCTACGCTAGTTCCTGGCGCGGCCCCGCCTTTCCCTGTGCTTCCGTCCCGGCCGCCAACCCCTCCCAGCCCCCGGCGCCCCAGGGGTAACTGCTTCGCACTTGGCAATAAACACACACCGCTGCTGCCGAGTCGGAACCACAAGGCTGGGGGCGGGGTGCACTCCTCGTCGCAGCAGCCTCCCCAAAACAGGTAGACCCCTCAGTGAGCCTAGAAGAAGATGGCGCCCACTCTCCCCTCTGCTCCGGACAAACGGACGTACAGTTTGTCTGCCCATGCGCTCTCCAGGCGTAACCCACCACCCCGGCGCCCCGGCCACGTTTGCGCACGCGCCCAGACGCTCACCTACTTCCCGTCGTCCAGGGAAGGGAGGTGGCGCCCACAAGCGCGCTCGTTCGCCCTGGAGTTGCTGCGCTCTTGCGCATGCTCAGATTCCAACCAAGCCGGGAACCTCAACAAGGGACAGGAGAGAGCTTCTGAGGTAAAGTTCGGGGTTAACCCGTTGCTGCGGTGAGAGGGTTCAGTAAATAACAGCCGAAATTTACTGGACAAACGTTCGTGATTCCCAGGAGTTAAGAAAAGAGACGCAAAAGCGGAGAAAATTTTGCGATTTCTTTCTTTTCAGCGCTGCAGTTATGTGTTCTAAGCATCTAACGAAAGCCCCTTTGTAAATACTTTTAAAAGGCCAGAAAAATGTTAGTGTTGCTGCCTTAGATGTTCCAGGTACAGTGCCAACACCCAAGGGGCTTAATAAGTGCATGCATATTCAACTTTAGAGACGTTTATGAAGTCTAAATGTCTTTATACAGTTCTTCCTATTTTGGGGTTTTTTGAAACAGAACACATAAGCCAGTATTGAAAATTGGAAAGCGAAAAGCACAGTTACAGGCACGTTCTGTGGTGCCTGCTCTGAAAGAACTGGTGAACAACCTTGTGTTTTATTTTATTATTTGCAAGTAACAAAGCAGCCCACCACGTTTTATAATTACAGGATACATTTATGGGTGGATTCAAAGCTCACTGAGAAACTATTACTTTAAAGCATTGTTACATATGAGAGAAAAAATGAGTTTTCAATATCTCTCTCACTGCAAAATACCCATTCTCTTTGAGAAAGAAGAGATAGTTTAACAAGTGAATAAAAGGTGGTTCTCTGAGTGAGCCACCATTTACTCACTTGGGCAAATTACTTAGCCTCTCTATGCCTCAGTTTCCTCATCTGTAAAATGGGGATAATATTAGTACCTGCCTCTTAAGGTAGCCAGAAATGTTGAATGAGCAAATAATATGTAAATATCTGAGACTACATAAGTATTAGTGACTTGTTTCAAATGTCAAGGTGGTCCCATAGACAAGCAGAAGATGTCACCTCAGGGAGCTAGGCTCAATGACTAAGCAGCATTTACCTTGAGTATTTCCAAAACTCCAGGGTTTGGTCCTAGCCTAGCAAGCTCAAGAACCTGAACTTAAAAACTAACATCTATTGAGAGTTTATTATGTGCCAGCCCCTGTGTATTATCTCATTTTATTCTTACAACTACTTTTAGAGGTAGGTACTATTATTTTTCCTATTTTAAAAATAAGAGAAACAGGCATAAAGGATTGCATAGCTTACCCAAGGTTACAGAGATAGTATTAACCAGGAATTGAACCCTAGTGGTTTGCTTCCAGAGAACACTGCTCTGAATTATACAGGGAGAGTATGCTATCTTCTGAGGCAGACTCCATTTAAACAAGCACACAGAAACAAGGCTCCAAAATGTCAATATTGTCAATATGAATTCACAAGAAGAAACACTAGTAAAGTGAAACTGAGATCAACTCAGGCTGACCAGCACTTTGCTGGCTGTAAACACTCTCTATATGAAGTCAAATGATGAGAGGGTTGTTTGCTAAGCATGAAAATAGAACATGAGTTGTCTAATGTCAAAAACTGTTTTTCAGTTAAGGATACCTAAGAAACCCATCTAACCCATCTTAACAAAAATACAGCTGTCATTTAATGAGCACTAACTATAAGGCTCATCTGAATAAGTGTGCTTAGATCAGACTCCTTCCCTTGGAGAGGCTTAGACAGATATTGCCAGCTGCCCTTGTTTTTCGAGGATGACCATCCCCCTTCTATTCACATAGATTTTCTCCAAACAGAACAATATAGTGAATGGCTGTTTTTTTCTAGTCTGCCTTTTGCCTTTCTCTGATGACTACACCATTATAATCAAAAGAAGAAAATTCCAGTCAAGGTAATAGAGTTTACCTATATGGTATTCTGGCTATTGAACAGTTTCTGGAGCCTTTAGTGTGTCAACATGAAAACGTAATCATTTTAGAAAACAGAAAGAAAGTTTCTGGAACAGCAAAACCAAAGACTATACCCTGAAACATGGTAACCACACTGAGCCATGACCATTCTTTGGCTCTGCCTGGGCGATTAGTCAACTTTACTAGGCATGTTACTATAACTACAGCACTACTTACCCTCCTGCATGATTTTAGTATCAGACAGTTTTTAGCTGTCCTTCCTAGGTCTTCAACATCCACAAGAACAGCCTTTCATCACTTGGTCTCAGAGTTCCTCCATCTTCTAAACTCCAAGGACCCTCCTGCAAGCCATGACTTCCATTCAATTCAACTGGTATTTATTGAGAATGGACTGTATGTCCAGAACCTTGCTAAGGCTCCTGAAAGACAAAGCTGAAGAAATCACAGTTCTCTTTCCTCAAGAAGCTCATACTGTAGCAGAAGAGACAAGCCCACATGTGCAGCCAGTCATCACATACAGGAGGACATGTAGAGGACAGGGATTAAGACCGTGGGTTCTTGGATCAGCCAGATTCAAGTATAAATCCCAGCACTTCCACTTCGTGACTATGGACAAATTCCTGATCCTTAAACTTCTCCTTTTGAAGAGGAAGTTAACAGTACCCACCGTGCAGGGTGATTATGAGGACTAAATGAAATAATGCTTGTAAAGCATTTAGAACAGTCCCTAACACACAGTAAACTCCATTACAGTTGTCCCTAGGTATCCTCAGGGGATTAGTTCCAGGACCCCTTCAGATACCAAAATACAGGGATATTCAAGTCCCTTATATAAAATGTCATAGTTTTTGCATATAACCTATGCACATGCTTCTCTATACTTTAAATCATCTCTAGATTACTTATAATACCTAGTACAGTATAAATGATATGTAAATAGTTGCCAGTATGTGGCAAATTAAAGTTTTGCTTTTTGGAAATTTCTGGAATTTTTTCCCAAATATTTTCAAACTGCAGTTGGTTGAATCCACAAATGTGAAACCCATGGATATGAAGGGCCAACTGTATAACTTAGAAATCAAGAAGGTAGGCTCAGAAATCAGAATACCATAGTTCCAAGCCTAATGCTGCCACTTGCTAGCTGTATCATTTTAGTTGCTGAACTTCAGTTTCTTCACCTATCAAATGAAGATGACAATAGTAGAGTTGTTGTGTAGATAAAATGGTCTTATATATATAAACATTAAAGACCCATAGTAAAGCACCAGGAAAAGCATATAACATGAAAATCTTACATGTCTCTGTGGTGGCCTGTATGCTCCTTTCCAGTTTGTCCCCTGCAGTGGTTCTCAGGGGCTCATCTACAAAACCTCCAGGAATCACTGGAGCACTGTATGATTACTACTAACTAAATAAAGGGAGTTACTCAGTTGTGTGTAACAGAAGTCAGATCCGAAAGACTTAACAGAATCAACAAATGAATGATATGTGGTCAATTAGAACTGAACAGGATCCCAGCATTCTAACTTGGATAACTTCTTGCCTGATGTAAATGAGAGTCTTGTCTCCATGGTAGAAATATGGAGGAGACTGAGATCCTGAATATTCTATGGATGCTATAGTTAACAAAAAGGAGGCATGCAGGAAGGGTACTGGATAAAATCTCTGGGTTTCAGTGATGAAGCTATGACCCCCAAATCTCCCTGTAGAACCTATTCCTAGTGAACAGGCAGGACCATGTGTGAAACAGGATGTCTCCTTCTGCTTAGGCTTCCTTTCCCTGTGTACCATCCAGTCCCAGGAACATAAAACAAAAGGAAGAAGCAAGAGGAAGACCTAAGAATCTACAGAGAAATTCTGAAGAGAGAACAAAAGTAGAAAACGAAAAAAAAAAAAAAAAAAAAGAGAGAGAGAGAGAGAGAGAGACTCCAGAAGACCTTGCATTGGAAAAAGCAGTCTCATGGAGCCCCCACTCAGCTGCATAAGAATGGACCTTGGGTCTGGAACCCTTCCTTACCAAGGGTTAAGGAGCCCACACAGACTGTGCCTGGTTTATTACCTTATGTGGGAATCTGTTTCCTTGTTTCAATCTCAATGAGTACTCTTTTGTCTGTGCTTAAAGCATGTGCCTCATACGGTACCTGACCAACCCCACTGTGATGACTGTCCTCTAAGGTGAGGGAACAGGGTTCCTTTCCCTGCAGCATGAATGGATGCAGCGCCTAGGCTAATTACCCTGTGTCAGCAGCAGGGAGAGACCTGCTAGCTATGGGGTGCTGATGCCCACTATGGAAGCTGAGCTTGCTGTGCCTCTTCTCTATGTAAGTTAAGTGCTGTCCCATCCAGGGCTTGACTGCATTGTATTTTTTTTTTTTTTGAAACTCCAATCAATACCAAGATGCAATGGGCAGAAGTGTTTGGAGTTTTCCCCAGGATCAATAATTGGTACATTGTACTCTGCTTGACACCATGCCATGTGGACACCAAAAAATCCTGTCCATAAGGACTATGGCCAGAGGCCTCGTGGTCTAGGTCTAACCCACATTGGTCCTCTGCTCCCTTCCCAGGGATGAAATGAGGGAAGAGAGCATTGAGCTCCCCTTAGAGTTTGGAAGATGACAGTAAACTAGAGAATGAGGGAATGAAGCAAGTTTTGATCTTTTCCATTTCAACAAATGTGTATTAAATGCTTATAATGTATTACACACAACTCCAGGAGACAATGGTGAACAAAAATGGACATGGTATTTACTCTCGTGAAGACTGTAGTTCAGGAGAAGAGAGTAAACTAGTGAAAGAATTATTCAACTAAATATAAATTTACGACAGGGATAAGAGCTGTAAAAGGGAAATACATGTTCCTCTGAGAGTATTTCATAGGAGGGCCTGGCCTGCTCATGGAAGTCAGGAAGAGAAGTGACAGATGAGCTGGAAGGAAAGGAAGAATTAACAAGGTAAAGGGAAATTGCTGGGAAGGGGAAGGGAGGAGAGGTGGTGCAGGCAGAGAAGTGCACAGGCTCAGTGGCAATCAGAGAACTGAAAGAAGGCCGGTGTGGGCAGAGTGCACAGGACAATGAAAGGCTGCAGGAAGAAGTCAGACCCTGCTGGGGGTTACGGTTCACGTTAAAGACTTTGAGCTTTCCAGTGGAAAACCAATGAACTATTTTCCACGGAGAGGTGACATACTAGACTTGCATTTCAAAAGATTACTCCAGCTGAGGTCTGGAGAATGGATTAGACTGTGGCAAGAGTATGCACATGAAGACAGGTCAACAGGTTATTTTGACTTCCAGTTTAAGGTGACAGTTTGAACTGTAGTTATTTTCACTCCTTTCAGAAATCCAAATAAAATATCAGAAAGGGAACTTTCAAAGGATTTCTGACAAGAATGAAGATGATAGGGTAGGAGACAACAGCAATAAATCTTTGCAAGCAGGAATGAGATGGATAGGTGATCGTTTCTTTTGTGAATCCAAGAGGATTCTGAACTGACGGCGGAAAAAGCTAAGAAGCAACCTTATATGCACCGAATAAGTCCTCAAAGGCTGAAGAGGCCTCAATATCTTCTGCTGGGGAAGGAAGTGAAAACAGAGTTGATTGAACATCAATTTATGAAGCACTGAAGACATGCACTTAAGGCTCTTTCCTTCCAGTACAAGAAACCTGTCTCTCCCTCACTATAGCAGAAGATTGAAGGTTTATTCTCTGGAGAGAGTACTACTTAGGGACAATGGGTACAGATGAGATCAGAGGCTCTATAGAGAAAAAAAAGGGCATCATGTGGATGATGAAATTGAATGATGAAACTCACACTCTCTTTCCCCACTAAAACTGGTAACCAAGCTTAAATCCTTCAGGGAGAAGATTATTTCTGGGGAATTCATCAGCACAACAGGGGGGAAACTACTAAGTAAGTGTGGGGGAAGACTAAAGACATTTTCAGATATCTAAGGTCTCTAAAATTTCTGTCTTATGAACCCTCTCAGGAAGCTGCTGAAGTATGTGCTCTGCCCAAAGAAAGAAGTAAACCAGGAAATAAGAGGATATACAATCCACTAAGCCTGAGATCTCTCTTTTCCTCTTCCAGCTTAATAGAGTGCATATTCTCTTCAATCTTGGTTTACTCCCTTGAGGAGATATCATATAATATAGTGGTTAAGAACATGGATGCCTGAGGCAACAAAAATAAAAATAAACCAGTGGGACTACATCAAACTAAAAAGTCTTCTGCACAGCAAAGGAAACCATCAATAAAATAAAAGGGCAACCTACCACATAGGAGAAAATATTTGCAAATCATATATCTAATAAGAGTAACTATCTGAAATATATAAATCACTCATACAATTCAGTAGCAAAAACCCCCCAAAATCCAATTTTAAAACGGGCATAAGATCTGAATAGACATTTATCCAAAGAAGACATACAGATGGCCAACAGGCATGTGAAATGGAGCTCAACATCACTAACCACTCAGGAAATCCAAATCAAAACCACAATGGGATAACACCTCACACCTGTTAGAATGGTTATTATCAAAAAGACAAGAGATAAGTATTGGCCAGCATATAGAGAAAAGGGAACCCTTGTGTACTCTTGGTGGAAATGTAAATTGGTGAGCCATTATGGAAAACAGTATGAAGGTTCCTAAAAAATTAAAAATAGAACTATCATATGATCTAGCAATTCCACTTCTGGGTTTTATCTGAAGAAAATGAAGATACTAACTCAAAAAGATATATGCACCCCCATGTTCACTGTAGCATTATTTATAATAGCCAAGAGATGAAAATAACCTAAGCATCCATCAATGGATGAATGGATAAAGAAGTTGCGAGATACATATATATACACACACACACATACAAACACACACACAGTGGAATATTATTCAGCCACAAAAAAGAATGAAATCTTGCCGTTTGCAATAACATGGATGGAACTTGAGGGCGTTATAGTAAGTGATAAGTCAGACAGAGAAAGACAAATACCGTATGATCATATGATCTCACTTATGTGTGGAATCTTTAAAAAAAAAAAGCCCAACTCATAGATACAGAGAACAGATTGGTGGTTGCCAGAGGCAGGGGGTGAACAAAATGGGTGGATGGTGTCAAAAGGTACAAACTTCCAGTTATAAAATAAGTCATGGGGATGTAATGTATAGCATTGTGAATATAGTTAATAATACTGTATTGTATATCTGAAAGTTGCTAAGAAAGCAGATCTTTAAAGTTCTCATCACAAGAAAAAGAATTTTTAACTATATGTGGTGACAAATGTTAACCAGACTCATTGTGGTGATCATTTTGCAATATATACAAATATTGAATCATTAGGTTGTACACCTGAAACTAATGTTACATGTCGGTTGTGCCTCAATAAAAATAAATAAATAAAATAAAATATTTTCCTAAAAAAATAAGAAAAGAAAATGAACACAGATTCCTGGATCCTAATATAAGTTCTTTTTTTTTTTTTTTGCGGTATGCGGGCCTCTCACTGTTGTGGCCTCTCCCGTTGCGGGGCACAGGCTCCGGACGCACAGGCCTAGCGGCCATGGCTCACGGGCTTAGTTGCTCCGCGGCATGTGGGATCTTCCCGGACCAGGGCACGAACCCCTGTGTCCTGCATCGGCAGGCGGATTCTCAACCACTGCGCCACCAGGGAAGCCCATAAGTTCTTATTGGCTCTCTCTGTTCCTAAATTTCCTCATCTATAAATGGGGGATAACAGTATCTACTTCAAAGGGCTACTGTGCAGATTAAAGCCACTTGAAGGAGAACCTGGCCCAGAGTAAATGTGTTAAATATATTGAAAGGAGATTCATAGTTCTGAGGAAGAATTGAGGATTTTTTTAATGATAGCACATGATAACTAAAGAAGCAAAGAAGACACTCAAATAAGAGAAGGATAAAAATTGTGGTATGGTACATGACTCAAATGTGAACAGCATTTAAGTACTCATAGTAATGTAAAAGTGATTATTACTCTAACTGAAAATTTAAAGTAAATATATTAAAAAGATGGAGAGGTTCAGAAAATGTGATAAAAGCAAATCTTCATCTTCCATAGCAGGCAGACAACTGATAATGCCTACAGCTGAAAAATTAAGTTTAAAACAGGCCATTGCAGTAATTAAGGGGTGGGGGGAAGGTTGTATTTAGGGTGGCAGTGATGGCAGAGATTAAGAAAAGTCAAAGAATTCAAGGGATATTTGGGCAATAAAATCAAAAGATATTGAGAAGATAAAAATCAAGAAGTCTTGCTAATGGACTGAAATGGGAAGTTGAAGGGAAGGAAAGCATCAAAAGTTATTCCTAGAGTTTTGGCCTTTATTACAGTTTGGATGATGTTGCCATTAACTGAGATAGAGGACACTAGAAGAGAGCAAGCTTGTGGGTGGGAGAAGGGAGGGAGATCATGAGATGTTTTTGGACACCTGGATTTAAAGATACTCCATTCCATCCAAATGGAGTTTTTCAAGAAAACAGTGGAAATACTGATTCAGAGCTCAGAAAAATTATTTGGCCTGGATATAAATATAAATGTGAGTCATCTACAAAAAGTGGTCATTAAGTCATGGACATGACTTTCCCTAGGAGGAAAACCAAAGAATGAGAAGAGTCAAAAGTCTAGGAGTGAGCCCTCAGGGATTCCACATTTAATAGCCAAGTAAAGGAGTCTGGGCCTACAAAGTGTGGAGAGCAGGAATAAGCAGAAAGTATATTCTAGGAATAACCTGGAGGAAAACCAGGAGAGTGTTCCATCATGGAAGCCAAGTTCAGTTTGGAACATACTGAATACAATGCAGCAGTTGTTTATCTCTAGTTGTTTATATCTAAGAATCTGGAGATTGGGAAAGAGTGCAAGACTCACCACACAAAAGGCCCCAATTGTAGATTTTGACCTAATTCCCCTTTTGACCACCACCTCCATTTCCGCACTTTGAATTTAGCCTTCATGTTCTTTGTAGTATTTTAGTTCATTAATCCCCTCATGGACTCACTTACCTTTCCCTTTTATTTGTGAATGCCCAGGAAAGCACATCCAGGGACTCAAGAGCACCAGTAAAGAATCAGGGTTAAAAAAGCGTGGACTCTGGTGTCAAACTGCCAGGGTTAGAATCATGATCTGAGTGTGACCCTAGGAAGTCCTAGATGCTTTCTGAGCCTTGGTTTTCTCATCTGTAAAGTAAAGGTGATGATAATGGTCCCAATTTAGGATCAAATGAGATATTTCAGTGCCTGACACATTGAAAGCAAGAAATTAATATAAATTATTTCAATTATTATCCATGGTCTTAACTTCCACCAACATATTAGATAATTCCTATAAGTTGAATTTCTACCTTTAAATTTTTTCTTTATTCAATAAGAAGTCTTTATCTGCCCCAAGTATTTTCTATGTTCCTTTAATGTCACAGTCCACCCAGCCACCCAAATCAGAAAACCTGGGAATGATCCTTATTCCTGTTTACTTCCTCTATCCAAGTCATAAAATTCTCACAATTCTTCCTCCTAAACAGCTCTTTCATTTATCTTCTCCTGCCTCTCCCTTCCTCCCCTGCCCTATTTAGACCCTAGATTTCTGCTTTAGCTTCCCAGGTGGTCTCTACCTTTAGAGGTTTCCATATACCTCTTTTCTACAATATTTTCTAAAATGCGAATCTGATCAACAGTGGTAGGCAAATAACAGGCATTCAAGAACATTCATTTGTATTTCTTCCTACTTTTCCAGCCTCATCTCCTGCCACTGACCATACACAACCCACACCTCAGGGATACTGAGATATGTGTCATTCACTGTTATGCCTGCTCACTTATGCCTCTGGGTCTGTTCTGCTGGTCCAGCTACCTGTTCTGTCCTACAGTGTCTCCTGCTCTGTGACTTCTTCACTGATCTCCCTCCTACCCACCAAGGCAGGGGTAATCTCATCTTCAAGTGGCACAGTCTCAATTAGAGCAGTTACCTCAAAATATTTTAATGATTTGTTTCTATGTATTTCTTTCTATGAAACCCCTGAGGGAAAGTGCCAGGGATAGCTCTTGTCCCTAACAAGTGTCTACTCATAGAAGTGCTCAATAAAAGTTTGAAAAATGATTGAACTCCCCACCAAAGATGAGATGCCCTCTGACTTCCCATAGGGCTCTCTTTCCTGGTGATTATGCCTCTCTTAACTCAGTTTAGGGATTCAAAAACACAATAGTCTTTGGAACACTCAAGATGATTCCCATTTCCAGCTCCAAACTCTTTATCAAGCCCTAGACCTCTACATCCATTTCTGTTATACCTCTCTACCTGAGTAAGTAACTTGTTCAACATAACCAAACTACACTTGTCCTCTCCATAAACTGTTCACTTTGACCCTAGGACTTTCCTAGTCTATCCTCTAGATGCTCCCACTCCAACGTGATCTAGCCTTTTTGCAGGTAAGATCTAGACTTGCTGCCAATTTTCAACTCTAAATGATTTCCCTTCCAATTATCCACTCTACCTTTTCAAAATATTTCTTACTTTTACCTATGTTCTTTACTTAGAAAACTGATCTTGCTCAATTTCTCTGATCCCTAGCCCAAGATATATTGATGGCTTCACTCATCTTTCTTTTTTCCTTCTGAGAATGACTTTCTTCCCCTTAGATGGTCCTCCTCCCACTCTTACTTTAAGTCCTTGACCCCTTCCTAGGAGCTCAAGAGAGAGTCAGTTATTCCTCTCTTTATTTTAAATTTCTCTTCTACTACTCCTTTCCTTTACTCTCCACTTATAGACATATTTTTCTTATCCTAAAGAAAAAATTAAAATTCTTTTAGCTCAGTCCCTTCTTTGCCTTCCTTTCAATGCCAAAATAGTCTACATCTGGTGGTTGCTCTTTCTCAGTACTGTTCTATGACTTGCTTCTACCCCATCACTGTAATAAAACTGCACTCTAAAAGATAACTAATGATCCCCTAATTTCCAAATCCAAAGACTTTTTCTCAGTCCTCAGCCTCCTTGACTTTTTGTAGCATTTATATTGTTAGGACACACAGCATTGTGGTTAAGCAGCCCCAAGATTTAAACTGCCATAATTTAAAGTTGCTTCTGTAAATTGCAAGCCTTGAATTTTGGTAAGTTTTAAAAATCTTCTGTCTCCATTTGTCATCTATAAAAAAAGAGATGATAATAGCAGTATAGGTTTCATAAGGTTGTTGAGTGGATGATAATTTTGGTAAGGCATGTTGCAGTGCCTATCTCATTCTAGGTGTTCAATAAGCATTTGCGATAGTGTTTGAACCCATCCTTTCACTTTTGGGGGGTAAAGTTCTTCCTAAGTTGACATTAAAACATGTTCTTCTTCTCATCCACTTCTATGTATAACTCTTTCACTTCTTTGCTGGGTGATATTGGGCATGTCTTTAAGCCTGATAAGTGGAGATTACTACCTATTCATAAAAAGATTGAAATGATACATGTAAGAAGTTTAAGTTTAGCACAATATCTGGCATACAGAAAACATTTTCTTCTCTGACTAAAGAGACAGAGGAAACATCTCTGGTTCAGTAACTTTCCTTCTTCCTGTCTTAAATCTGAATGTTGATATCTGGTGTAAGGCAATCACATTGCAGGTAGGAGGGAAAAGCCAAGAAAACTGCAGAGATGACTCTCTGATATCATTGAATGAACACCAGCAGCCCCTACCTCCAAAATTCCCATGTTTGCTTTTGTTTAAGCCACTGTGAACTGGTTTAAACTACCTGATCTTCTATTACTTGCAATGAAAATATTCCTAATGATACAGTCCCAATTTATGCTTAACAGTTTTAGCTAACAGTCTTTTTGTTATCCTTCTAGGCAGTTTATAAAGATGAACCAAGAGTATCTACAGTTATTTCCAACTTAACTACATCTATTTTGAATCCTTATGCTACAAATAAACTATTTAGCTCTTTGGGGAAGTTTTTTTAGGTGCAGTGCCCAAAGGTCTTAGACAACCACATAGTTCCACTGTCTGTGGTATAAAATGGCAGTATCATCTTGTTAACTAAAGACAATAGGTTTGTCCTACATATTAGAATATGCCTTTTTTCTCTATTCTGCAAAGAAGCCACTAAATAGATTGAGAAGATAACAATTGAGTAAAGCAACTCGTTCAACGTAACGAGTATGAAAAGATAACAACAATTTTGGAGTTGGCCAGATGGAGACAGAGTCTAGTTTCACCACTTCCTAAAATGTAAATTTTTTGATCCTCAGTTTCTTTAATTGTAAAAGTAGCCAAAAAAGGGGATAGCATTCCTGCAGAGGGTTATTATGAAGAGTTAAGGTTAATGCTGTCAAGTGCCTTCCATAGTGCACAGTGTGGAATACAAAGAATCTGCTCTTTTATTGCTTCAATTATATAGTAGACAGTGAGTAAATTTTACTGCCCTGACCACTCCCACAGAGCATTAAGGAAGACTAGAGTTAAAATTCACCCACAGGAAGCTTTTGCAGATTAATTGCAACTATTCTGACCATACTCTTTCTGAGCCCCCATTAACATTTATGGAGTCATACGTTTTTCAAAAATTATATTCAGATAAGTGATTTCTACTTCAAATTAGACACTCCAACAACATGGTAATTACTCAAAAAACATTTTTTATAATGCCTATTTAAGGAACAGTTTTCATAACATACACCTTCTGTGTCATAGATATTAGCGACATAGTGAATGCTGGTCTTTTGGGGAAGGTCACATGACAAATTCTAGTCCTAATGGTGGCTAATAGTTAAAGTTATCTAACTTCCTTAGATGCATTTTCCCACACGTACTGAGAACATTATACGTGTGTATTTTCCTTAATAGTGATAAATCATCATTTTTATTATGAACTTTGTGGGTTTTTTTGGAAAGCCAAAAGTCATTTCAAGATACCACTGATGAATAAGGTGGCTTCAAAATATGCCAGATTTTATTGGGGGGGAGAACAAAATACAACAACAAAACAAATAGAATACAACAAAAGCAGAAGTGAAATTTAAATATTAAGAAATAACTTTTTCTTTTATGACCCAGAAACTGGCTTTGAAGTTAATTCTAAAATGTTTCGGGGCTAACAGCTTCCAAGAGTGCCCATTTTGAAAGACAACAATCATGTATGTGTATATTTGATTTTAAAAAATAAGTTCCTTTTGTATTCACAACTGGACTAAAGATCTCACTTTATAAACATGATGTCTATGCGTAAAACACAGAACATGGAAACACAAAGAAAGGTCTGTCAGGAAAGATCTGTTTTTAGTGCTTGAGCCAATCTTCCAACATTGCATATTTCAAATCAGTGTTTTTCCTACTTTTTTGACTAATGTATTTTGACAAATACATTGTTGGAATGTCTCCTTTAACACGAAAATGACCTAGTCTGTGTAAATTTTGATGTAAATATCATTTAACAGTTTAATGAAGCAATACTTAATTTGTGTGATGAAAATCAGATATTTTCTTTGCTGTGGTTATCTATTTCGCGACCTCCTAAATTGATTTCACGTCCCGCTAATGGGTCGAGTAGCAGAGTTTGAAGCAAACGTTTTAAATAGCCGGTCCCACCTGCCAGGCTCCAGGGTTAGCTTGCCTCTAACTCATCCTTTCCCAGACCAGCCAGCTTCCCGCGGCTTTGGTAACCTAGCAACCAGGCAGCGCAGGCAGACACTTCCGGACCGCAGTTGTCCAATCAGCTCTGCAGAGTTGTCGCGGAGGCTGATGGGGCGCCGGAGACTGCGCGGCTGATAGTGTGTGCTTCACGGTGACGGCTGGACGCGGCACTGTGGTGGCAATGGCGGCTTGGTCCACCTTAAACGCTGCGGTTGTGACTCTGTTCCTCTTGTTGGTCCTTCTTCGCGTCTCACAGGCTCAAACCTTCTTCTTCCCTTTCCGACAGCCGGAGACGTGCGGCCACAACCAGTACTTCGATATCTCCGCGCTCTCCTGTGTCGCGTGTGGAGCCAATCAGAGGCAGGGAGCTCGAGGTGAGACGGTCCGGGATGGGCCCTGGCCAAAGTAACACCTGCGCCTTGATGCTGTCCCCAGACCCCTTGTCACTAAAACATCTTTTCGTCTGCGGCAGAATGTTTCAGAAAGGTTAACTGCCAGCGCCTGAGAGGAGGGTTTCCTTGGAGCATTGCAGCTTGCACACAACGAGTGAGGTTGGGGAAACCCTGAGTCCGCTACCTCATAGGCTGTCGTAATTAATTTCTCGGATCCAGTCCCCCACTCCTCATCCGGGGGGTCTTTAGGGAGGCACCTGGAAAGCTGACTACCGAAGGAAAAAAATAGAGAAGTAATCTGAGGTGCAGAGGAGCAGGTGACAGAACAGGTTAGGGAGGGAATGCAAATTAGCGCTTGTAAGCTTTGATAGTTTTTGATCTTTTCAAATCCCAGAATTTAGAGCTGGAAGGGACCTTAACCGTAATCTGATCCAGCCTCCTCGTTTTACAGATAAGGAAATGGAAGCCCAGATGAGGTCGTAATGTCTTCTTTGTCTTATAAATTGGGGACAGGAAGAACTCCTGTCTCTTTGCCCATCAGTCTTGACCTATGTGTTTCCACTATGCAGTCTGTCCGTAATATTATAGATTTCCTTAGGATTTAGGCTTTTCATTGTTGAATATTACTGATTTCCCTTAAAGTCTCTTTAGATTAAGCTTAACTTTTTTTTTCTTGAGACATTCATCATTTGGTCCTAGTTGTCCTCACTGAAACTGCTCAGAATAAGACTTTTCCCATATTATAAAGTTTAGAATATTTTTAATCTCAGTTTGGGCCCCCAGGGTATTAACTTTCTGCCATTTTGAAATTTCATGTATCTTTATTTAAGTCATTGTGTAGGACAGGTCAGGATTCTCAGGTGAGGAAATATGAATGAGAAAGCATTTCCCAGACTCTAAAGTGTAAGGGTCATAGTTATGAACCCTGATATCATAAGCATTCTACTACATGGATTCTTATGGGTGCTGTATCCACTTAATGGCTTCTTAGAGAATGCTGTCCTTACCTATCCAGCAAATTGAGTAGTGATTATCTTACAAAGTTTACTATCTTTCCAAACAGAGGAAAACAGTGATTTATTTGAATCGAGATAACTTTCCTAATAAGGTTTTTTTTTAACATCTTTATTTGAGTATAACTGTTATACAATAGTGTGTTAGTTTCTCCTTTACAACAAAGTGAATCAGTTATACATATACATATGTTCCCATATCTCTTTCCTCTTGCATCACCCTCCCTCCCACCCTCCCTATCCCACCCCTCTAGGTGGTCACAAAGCACAGAGGTGAACTCCCTGTGCTATGTGGCAGCTTCCCACTAGCTATCTAATTTACATTTGGTAGTGTATATATGTCCCTGCCACTCTCTCACTTCGTCACAGCTTACCCTTTCCCCTCCCCATATCCTCAAGTCCATGCTCTAGTAGGTCTGTGTCTTATTCCCATCCTACCACTAATCTCTTCATGACATTTTTTTTTCTTAGAGTGCATATATATGTGTTAGCATACGGTATTTGTTTTTCTCCTTCTGACTTACTTCACTCTGTATGACAGACTCCAGGTCTATCCACCTCATTACAAATAACTCAGTTTCATTTCTTTTTATGGCTGAGTAATATTCCATTGTATATATGTGCCACATCTTCTTTATCCATTCATCTGTTGATGGACATTTAGGTTGCTTCCATGTCCTGGCTATCGTAAATGGAGCTGCAGTAAACATTTTGGTACATGACTCTTTTTGAATTATGGTTTTCTCAGGGTATATGCCTAGTAGTGGGATTGTGGGGTCATATGGTAGTTCTATTTGTAGTTTTTTAAGGAACCTCCATACTGTTCTCCATAGTGGCTGTATCGATTTACATTCCCACCAGCAGTGCAAGAGTGTTCCCTTTTCTCCTAGAGTTTTTGATGATGGCCAATCTGACCGGTGTGAGATGATATCTCATTGTAGTTTTGATTTGCATTTCTCTAATGATTAATGATGTTGAGCATTCTTTCATGTGTTTGTTGGCAATCTTCTTTGGAGAAATGTCTATTTAGTTCTTCTGCCCATTTTTGGATTGGGTTGTTTGTTTTTTTGTTATTGAGCTGCATGAGTTGCTTATAAATTTTCGGTATTAATCCTTTGTCAGTTGCTTCATTTGCAAATATTTTCTCCCATTCTGAGGGTTGTCTTTTGGTCTTGTTTATGGTATCCTTTGCTGTGCAAAAGCTTTTAAGTTTCATTAGGTGCCATTTCTTTATTTTTGTTTTTATTTCCATTTCTCTAGGAGATGGGTCAAAAAGGATCTTGCTGTGATTTATGTCATAGAGTGTTCTGCCTATGTTTTCCTCTAAGAGTTTGATAGTGTCTGGCCTTACATTTAGGTCTTTAACCCATTTTGAGTTTATTTTTGTGTGTGGTGTTAGGGAGTGTTCTAATTTCATACTTTTACAGGTAGCTGTCCAGTTTTCCCAGCACCACTTATTGAAGAGGCTGTCTTTTCTCCACTGTATATCCTTCCCTCCTTTATCAAAGATAAGGTGACCATATGTGTGTGGGGTTATCTCTGGGCTTTCTATCCTGTTCCATTGATCTATATTTCTGTTTTTGTGCCAGTACTATACTGTCTTGATTACTGTGGCCTTGTAGTATAGTCTGAAGTCAGGGAGCCTGATTCCTCCAGCTCCATTTTTCGTTCTCAATATTGCTTTGGCTATTCCCTAATAAGGTTTTGTTTTGACAAAGTAAATTTGAATGCATTGAAAATATGTGTATGGTTGGATGAAATAGAAATGTAAAATCTCCCATAGCAGTTAATCAGTAGTTTGGTTATTAGTTTAATAGTTACAACTTAATAGTTTATTTATGCTTGCACTTAAAATGGTAGCAAACACAATACCTACTGTGTGCCGGACAGATTCTAAGACCTTTACAGATAATAACTAACTTATATTAACCCCGTGAGGTAGGTACTGTTTGTTGTTCCTATTTTACCAAATTGGAAGCCAAGGCACAGAGAAGTTCAGTACCTTGCTCAGGGTCACACAACTAAGTAGCAGAATCAAGATTAGAACCTAGGCAGTACTGGCTCCACTGTGTTGCTTTTATTTATTTATTTATTTTTTTTTTTTTTTTGCGGTATGCGGGCCTCTCACTGTTGTGGCCTCTCCCGTTGCGGAGCACAGGCTCCGGACGCACAGGCTCAGCGGCCATGGCTCACGGGCTTAGTTGCTCCGCGGCATGTGGGATCTTCCCGGACCAGGGCACGAACCCGTGCCTCCTGCATCGGCAGGCGGATTCTCAACCACTGCGCCACCAGGGAAGCCCTATTTATTTATTTTTAATATTTATTCATTTGGTTGCGCTGGGTGTTAGTTGTGGCAGGAGGGCTCCTTAGTTGCGGCTCGCGGGCTTCTTAGTTGTGCCATGCAAACTCTTAGTTGTGGCATGCATGTGGGATCTAGTTTCCTGACCAGGGATCAAACCCTAGCCCCGTGTATTGGGAGCGCAGAGTCTTAACCACTGCACCACCAGGGAAGTCCCTCTGCTGTCTTACTCTTAACTATTCTCAAGATCTTAAGTGTTATTAAAATTTTCCTATCTTGGAGTTTTATTTATCAAGGTCAAAATTGGCTCTTTTCTTTTTAGGAACTGTATGTGTGTGTCTACCAGGATTTCAGATGATCTCTAATAATGGAGGACCTGATATTATTTGTAAAAAGTGCCCAGAAAACATGGTATGGAGTATTTATTTTAAAAAATAATCTTACTGTAGAAAATAGTAAGTTAAATACCTTTGTTTTTTAAACTACAATTTAATGCTGTAATCTAACATTTTCCCACAGAGTTTTAAATTATTAAGCCAACTTTGTTTTTACTAGAGTAAATTTTGGGAGATCAGTGAAATTTTGCAAACTTGGAAAAAGACAAAGATATTGCTTTACTTTTTAAAATCTGAAACCTGAAAAAACACAAAGCTGTGAAAATTTGAGTGTCTTTATTTTTATTTCACAGAGAAACTGAGTTATAAAAGCAAATATCAATAGATGAGTGAATGATACATATATAGAGCAGTTTTGCATCTGTGTATCATTTGGTACAGAGTGAGTTCAGTGTCTTAGATTTAGCATCAACAGTTTTATATAATGATTCATGTTCGTAGTGGTATCTGAGTGATAAGTTCATGAAATGCCAGTTCCATCAGT
This sequence comes from Kogia breviceps, assembly GCF_026419965.1. Classification (NCBI taxonomy): domain Eukaryota; kingdom Metazoa; phylum Chordata; class Mammalia; order Artiodactyla; family Physeteridae; genus Kogia; species Kogia breviceps. The sequence continues at coordinate 37,777,202 of NC_081326.1, forward strand.
AAATAGGTTAATATCTGTTGCTGTTTTGTTAATCATTTCATTAAATCATAATTTTTGGAAAATTAGTAAATTAATAGTTACTATATATGATGATTCTTAATTAACAGAAATATATCTTTGAATCATCAGTGTGCCAATTCTGCCTTTATAGTAATGTTTCTTCTCATTATTGTATTAAAAAAATTGAGGGCTTCCCTGGTGGCGCAGTGGTTGAGAATCCGCCTGCCGATGCAGGGGACACGGGTTCGTGCCCCGGTCCAGGAAGATCCCACATGCCGCGGAGCGGCTGGGCCCGTGAGCCATGGCCGCTGAGCCTGCGCGTCCGGAGCCTGTGCTCCACAACGGGAGAAGCCACAACAGTGAGAGGCCCGCATACCACAAAAAAAAAAAAAAAAAAATTGTGTCTGGGAATTTAATATTTAACATATAAACCAGTCCCGGTTTATGACTAGTACTTACAGGTTTGATGATCATTTTGAAACTTTATATTTTTGGAAATATTGACCCTAGCAGAATTACAGTGATAAAAAGCTGCTAATATGAAATGGTGCCAAAGCAGATTTATTTTTCAGTGACATTACTAAGCTATCATAATTTTTAAATAGTCCTACATGTATAAATGTACTAACAGATATAGGAGCATTTCTTGATATATCCAGTCTTTTCAACCAAAACCTAAAATAATTTGTGGCATTGTTTTGTTGTTACCATTGTTTTCTATTAATTTTGGTTACATCCATATTTGTAATAAAATTACTGTATTTTTACCCCAGGTTTTTTTTCTAAACCATATAATAAGCCCAATTTTTGATGATGTCATATTTTATCAAAAACCTTTACTAGTACAAACTATTAGGGGATAAAAGGAAAGATCTCATAATTTAAACAACTTTAAGTATATTTATTTATCATAAAATTCATCCATTTTAAATCATAACTGATTGTTAAAAGCTATTGTATTTGAATTTTTAAAAATTAGAATAACTATTTTAGAACAGGTAAGACTAAACTATTAATTGGCCATCTGTTGATTAAATAGTGTTGAATTTCGTTGCATTTTTTTCTTTGTAAATGGAAAAACTGAATGACATTATTAATCATGAGAGTAAGGACTCATTTAAATTGAAAATCATAAGGAAGAAAGAACTATTGCCTGGAGTTAATAGTAGTCAGTACTTATAGTAATAATAACATAGTAGTCAGTACTTATAGTAATGATGTATAGCTTAATTTTTGAATATAAGCACAAATTGTCTATCCAGGAAATCTTTATGTGGCTCATATTTGTATAATTTATTTGCATATCTCCTGAAAATTATACACTATTGTGGCTTTTTGAATTTACATGATCAATTAAGAAGGAGAACATTAATTAAGAAAGGGAAAATAATTTTTTTTTTTTTTTTTTAATTTAGAAAGGTGTTACTGGAGATGGCTGGAACTGTATTTCTTGCCCTGGTGGTTTAACTGCAGAAGGAAAATGCTACTGTCCCCCTGGCCATATTTTAGGTAAGAAGTAGATTCTAGAATGTGTCCTTATAGACCCTTTTTTTTCCTGTTTTTAATGTACATTGTATACATTGTAACCACAGGAAATATGTGGTATTTTTTATGTAAATATTTCATACCCCAAACATTGTTCTCCAGCATACTTTTTTCAGTTAATGGTATGATCTGTTAGATCTACCACATTCTTTTTAATCCACTCCATGGTATTTCATAGCATTTTGCTATTTAAAATATTTAGATTATTTTCTAACAAATAATGTTTTGATGAATATTCGTATGCACATGTTCAAGTGTTTCTGTGGGTTTGGTATCTGAAAATGAAATTGTAGTATTATAAGGTATGTGAATTTACAATTTTAATAGATACCACCAAAAGCCCTCTAAGTTGTGAAACTTATCAGAAGTCTATGAAAATACTTGTTTCCCCAAATCCAGTGTAACAGGAACATGCAGGTGAGAAGTAAGAAATTCTTTGAGGAAAATGTATTAATTTATGATGATGATGATGATTTGGAAATTGGTTTCTGTATTTTTTTATGTGGGAATAGGGAAGGCTTCACTTTTCGATGCTTTATTATGGATGGTGCTTGACATGTCTTTATGCAAACAAGGTGTTTTGAGAATTACTAGAATAATAATTACAACTGGGTTTTACTAAGTGTATAGAAGCTTATATATTGACTATGAGTTAACATCTTATTGTTTCTAAATTGTTTAGTGGAAAGAGATGTTAATGGAACGTTGTTGTCTCAAGCAACTTGTAAGCTCTGTGAGGAAAGTAAAAACTCTTTTACAATAGCAAATGCTTTAGGAAACAGGTAAGCAGTGTGCTGGGTGCTGACTTCATTAATATCTTATATATATGTAGAATCTGTGCCTTTCCTATCAGATTCCTTGCTCCTCACAATAACCCAAGGAAGGATAGAAATAAACAGGTAAAGAAGCTGAGGCCCAGAAAATGAGGCAGAATAGGGTTTAATTCTTGTTTCAGTGTCTTATTGGTTGTTTGACTTCACTCGATAAGTCTGTCTCCTTGTCTTCAGAATGGGGACATACCACCCACTTCATAGGCTGTTACCACAGCTCAGAAACATACTTTACATACCTAAAGTTCTTAGCTAAGTACTACAGAGTAAGTGCTCAGTAAAAGGTAGCTAATTTTGTCTGTCATGTAATTTGTACATAATCTATAATATAGTGCATAGTATATAATAGTAACTTTTATTTGCAATCTACTTATATACTAGGTACTATCTTCATATATTATATTACATAAAAATATGTTAATAAATGTGATGATAATTATCATAACCCAGGTATCCTGGTTTGTAGCCTTATTCTCTGTCACTTCCTGTTCCCTATTTATGCATGCATACCTGCACACCACACACACACCCCTCCCTTTCTTTAACTCAAACACATCATCGCTATTCCAATTCTTCAATTTTTTTTAGATGCCTACATTCTGACCTCCCTCTAAATACTGTTTTCTCTTCAGTTCCCAAATTTGAGATAGAAAATACTTGAGCAGTTTCTCCTGGGGATACTTAGTATTGGATCATCTTTTCTCTCAGGCTGACCTAGGTTGTAGCATCCAAATACAGACTACTGGGTTGATCCCTTGTTCCTCTCCTCTTACACCTCCCTAAGCCTAGTTTGAGGTCTGTGCTGTGCCCCAGCTCCTCCTCCTACCTGTTCTATTTTGTAAGTAATGAGTACCCGTAGAAACCTATCAGTGTCCCCACTAGTCCACTGCCTTCCCTCTCTCCCTCTATATCATTCATTAATGAAAAATATAAAGTATTTTCCTAAAATAAATAAAGACGAAAAGACTTTAAGAGTGTTTGTTTTAGGTTTGATGAGGGTATAGATACTTGTTTCTTTTCAGCGTATGTTACCTTTTTGCTTTGTGGCAGAAAAATAAAGAAAGTATATTCGATAATAACTACTTATAAAAATGGATTTGGTTTCATTTTATATGAGTTTGTTGGGCTCTTTTGTTATTTGAGTGACTTAACCATCTTTGCTATTCAATACTATTTATTTTATATTACCTGCGGTTTCAAAAGAATATTCGCCTATTATTGGCTAATTTTATTTATTTATACCTTGCCTTGTAATACAAAGAGTAGTATATCAGCATTAATGCTTTTAATATGTTTACTTTATTACAAGTAATTGCTTAGTTGAATGAATCTATTCTAATCTAATCAGTTAGGAGGACAAGTTCTCAATTAAATTAGGGCTAGTGTAATTTATTAACATTAAAAAAAATTATTTTTGTTATATTGACAGGTGTGTCCAATGTGAACCAACATTCATTAATACCAGCAGGTCCTGTGTGTGTTCAGAACCTAACATTTTAGTAAGTCTAATCAAATTGATAATGTATATACTTTTAAATTAAATTACTTATATTCTTCCATAAACTTTTTTTTTCTTATTTATTAATGAAGACAGGGGGATTATGTTTCAGCAGCACAGGGAATTTCCCTCCACGTATGATTTCAGCTGCACGTTATGGAGATCTTGTGAGTATGCTTCAGTTTTATTTTGTTCTATTGTTAAGGATATTTCTGCATTTCTTCCTTTGGTAATTAATTTGGGGCTAAAATGAGAAACATTTATGTGTAAATCACTTTAAAACAGAAATTATCAGTCATTAAGAAACATTAGGCAACAACTCAGCATTATAATTTATAAGTACAGTTGCTCTCTTCTCTACCTTAGCTCATTTCTTTTACAGTGGATCTCAGAATGTTTAAGCTGGAAAGGTCTTTTATAGATCCTATAAAGAATGCAGTATAATATAGTTAAGGGCACTAGAGACTCTAGATTTGAACCCTGGATTTACCAGTCATTAGTTTTATACCTTTGGACTTTCTAAACGTCAGTTTTATTGTCTGTAGATTGGGTATAATAATACCTACCTCACAGAGCCTGTACATGGTAGTCACTGGAGATTTGAGGATTATTTGTATCCGGCCAAGTTCGTTGTTTATAGATGAGAGTGTGATGGCATATAGTTAGAGCTTTTGCAACAGAATCTGGTGATGACAAGATCTGGGATGTAAAATGGGAAGTGAATGAATTGGAACTGAAGAGATCATCAGTCTGAGAGAATAGGAGTTAGATGACTAACTAGGAGTTAGTTAATGAGTAGAGCTTGTGTAGACAGGCTAGGATCTGGTTGCTACAATCATTACTGAATAAATGAGAGTGACTAGGGGGGCTGTAAGGATAGCCGTGATGAGGGTGGAATCTGGAATCCTCACAAATAAAGCAAAAATTCCTCTCCAGTATAGTCTTGTGGGATTATAGGCAAGTACCAAATATTTGCAGAAAAACAAATACTAAAATAGACATATACATAGGGAGCTTAAGATCATCCAAAAATTGGCTCGTTTGTAATAGATTCATGTTTTCTGGGCCATTCTTCTCCAGTCTCGGATTATAGTGACATATACCATTTTCAAATTTCAAATTTCAAAATTTCAAATTTTCAGACCTTTAATTTTCATTTTTTTCCTTTTCAAAATAAGTAAAAATAATTTTGCCAAAAATTCCAACAATGTCTCTTTTTCATTTGGGGGCTCAGATTACCAGTCATTTAGAGGTCATGTCCCCTTCAGTCTCCTCCAGTCTGGAACAGGTCCTCAGTCTTTCCCTGCCTTTCATGAACTCGACAGTTTTGTCATTTTACTATTTTTTTTTGGCCATGCAACACAGCTTGCGGGATCTTGTTCCCTGACCAGGGATTGAACCCTGGGCCACAGTAGTGAAAACCCAGAATCCTAACCTCTAGGCCACCAGGGAAGTCCCCTAGCTCACCAGTTTTGAAGACTACAGGCCTTACAATCCAGAGGGTGACCCTCAACCTGGGTCCATCCAGTCTTTTTTCATAATCAGGACATGCCTGTTAGGAAACCACAAAAAAGATGTGCTCTTCTCAATCCATTGCATCACATCAGGAGACACATGATGTCCCACCACTGGTGACTTCAACCTAACCATCACCCCCTGCTGTAAACTCACCACATCTGCTGTTAAGTTAGCATTTTCCCTTTGTATTTGGTAGTATTTTTGAGGAGAATTTCCAAGGTTACACTTCTTCTCTAAACCTTCTCTAAACTAAGTA